>NC_050603.1:18208267-18345767 GCF_013368585.1 Megalops cyprinoides
TTGGAAAGCGACAAATAGGTGTTGGCTGTGTGAGAGGGTCTCAAAGGATTTGTCTCGCTAAAGCACTTCTCCATGACTACAGAGTTTGCTTAAGCGAGTCCAATGCATGAGCAAACCTGAGATCACCAAAGCATGACACAAAGCTCCAGCATGTGAGCCCTTAAAGTATAATGACAGTCAGCCAGAGGTGAATGCCAATTTACTGCTAATTCTGCGGCTGGACCGTAATGCCGTGTTTTCACAGTCACATTCTTTCAGACAGAGCTCATCACCTGATCAACACAGGCAAGCCTGAAGTGTGTTTTAATGTCTGCGTGACTCACGGCTGTGGATTCTCCCTCCCCAGCTGCCTTTGAGGTCACAACCCCCCAGTCGGAGGTGGTGGCAGTGCACGGGCGGCCTGCGGTTCTGGGGTGCAGGTACACCCCGAGCCAAAGCCAGATCCTAGATGGCCTGGTGGTGACGTGGCAGACAGTGGTCGGCTTGCAGGTGGTGCACAGCTTCTACTATGGAAAGGATCAGCTCGAGCGACAGAGGCCCAGCTACAGGAACCGCACCGCGCTCTTCCACTCCGAGCTCCCGATTGGGAACGCCTCTCTCAGGCTGGTGGACGTGCGCCCCGAGGATGCGGGACGCTACCTGTGCTCTGTCAGCAGTCTGCAGGGGACAGGCAAGGTGGAGGTACAACTAAAATTTGCAGGTGACTAAGAGAACGGCAACACAAGGTCTTGTTATGGCTAGAACACCCTTACACCCACCCATACACCACCGTCGTCAAAACAAGGTCCAAGGTCAGGATGCAAAGGGGTTGGGGTGTTTATCACATTTGGTATGGATAAAGAAAGGCTCCTGGCAGACGCGTTGACCCTGACTATGCAAACCTGTTTGGATTTGAACATTAGTTTTTGGGTACAAAATGTTGTCTTTGGAGATGTAAATCTGTGGATCCCTATGAACAACTCACCAAATGTCTTCAACGAACAGCCCCAACTAACTATCATAACCCAGCTGCCAGTCTGCCTGCCTGACAAAAATAATCATATTGCCCACTTGCACAATAATAGCCCTTGGTCAATGGCCAATACAATCAGTGATATAATTTGTACTAAATGGTCTTTTCTTAGCCCTGCTGAAGCCCTTCAGAATGACTGGAGGATTAAGTAATAAAATTCTTTGTCAGGCTAAAGAGAGTATTCTTACCATATAAGAACGTAATGGCTGGAGAAATATTACTGTGGCTGCCCTGGCCCACTGTAGGAGTAGCATAGTTATGTCATAAAGACTCCGCTGCCTAAGTGCTGCTGCTAACTTGTATGAAATATGAATTTAAGTGTCTTTGTTAGATTTTTGCTTCAGTGTGCGAAAATACATGTCGTTAATAGCCATGGAGTTTGCGCTGAGCAATAGCAATAATGTACAGAATAATTCTGTATGTTGTTATCAGAAAATTATGGGATTTTTTATTATTGACCTGTATGTAGTGTTCAATGGACTAATTTTTTTTGAGGATACAAGAATATTGATTTGTGGAAATGAAGAGGGCACATGTAGGTTAGTGACACAGAAAACAGACTGAGGAATACTGTAGGCTTAGTTTGAACAAAAGTTTTCTGCGGTTTTGAAGTTTTGCTGAGTTTCTTTAACTCTTTAACTTCTTTAACTCATTCTTTGTGTGTTTGTAAGGATGGGTCAAGGATAGAGAGAATGGCAAAATCTGAGGTGGATGCAGAGATACAGAGATGTTGAGATCTGTGGATGCATTTTATTCATCTGTGTCCATTTTCCTTAAGTGGTGAGGTGGTGGGCGTAGCCATAAAGCATGGCATTATAATCAGGTATGTGTGTGTGCATGCAAAAACACACAGACATACACACGCATGCACAATTACCAACATGATAGATAATTCAGTATTAATTGTGGTCTTCTTGTCCTGAACAGCCTTCTATACAGAGCCCAGGCTCACGGTACAAGTCCATCCTACCAATGTCAGTTTCTGGTACGAGAGTGAGGGGTACCCAGAACCAGAGGTCCGATGGGTCGATCCTACAGGCCAGAACCTGTCCCATCACACTGAGGTCTCCCCTTCAGAGGGAGATGATGGGCTCTTCTCCCTAAGAACTCGCCTCGATTTGGACCACAGCTTGGGAGTAAATTACACCTTCACTCTGAAGAACCAGCTCATTAACCAAGTCATTGAGAGGCCATTGGTTTTCAGCCACGGTAAAGTATCCTGTAGTTATATGAATCAGAATATGTATTTTTAGTTACAGTGTAATTGTATGTTTGATGTGAAAATGGCCAAAAAGCTGAGGGTTGACAGCAAAAGATCGTGTGTGTGCAGGATTGGCACAAAAAACAGTTATTTTTGTTAACAAATTATCTAAATCATCAAGATCAGGTGTTTTCCCATTACTTGCAATTTTGCTCTGACTTATCAACAGTGTTCCTTGGTACCTTAAACATACATTCAGTAAGAACTTGAAATGGAAATGTCTAGAACTTTGAAAGAACCCTGTGTTTGTGTGTGTGTGTGTGTTTGAGAGAGGATTCTCATGGTATTATTTTTCAAAATGAAACATGATATATTCACTCCTTTGAGAGGGCAGCATTTATCATCTGAGGCTTTTGTTACAATTCAGAAGCTGCTGTTAAAACTGGAAATCCCCGTAATGTGAAAACCATTCCACTGAGAACTTAAACCCCCAAGTGTTCTCTTGTATCACCTTAGCCTGAACAGCTTTCCTTTTAACCGTTTTTTTTTTTTAGAATATTCCAAACAGTTTGAATTTTCTACCTGATTATTTCATAATAATTGCAACTGAAAAAAATATATTTGCTGATAATCATTTATTTTAGTAATTAACGTCATGATCTTAGTCTGATCTGAGTCTACTGTAGATTCTAATTGGAATTCTGACCTTTTTTCCCCAGACTAATATCTAATTACCTTTATACTAGCTGAAATTCCACCTATATCCTCTGGTTCTGCTGACAGAATTAATCTTAAAACAGCTTTTGTTGTGCACTTTATTTACTGAAAAAGATTGAAAACATTAAGGAATGACTTCACAAAAGTATTGTAGAGTCTTTGAAGGAGATTGTGTGGGAGATTAAAGACTGTTTTGAGCCTATCACCCAAAGCTCGTATTCAGTCCCTGCACCTGTTAAATTACTTTTATCTCTTGTGTCTTTTTGGCTCTCTCTAAACAGTTTCTTCTGCATTTTGGCATCTCTCAACATTCTGTAAGCAGGGTAGTGTCAGATGTTTTCAGAGCCATTGTTCTGAGAAGAGGCAGGCTCATCCAAGTCCCAAGCAACAGGAAATTAACTAGATGTTTCTAACATCACAGCCTTCCCAAACATTCCATTTGTAACTGACTGCATACATTTTCTACTCTTATTACCACAGAGTTGGAGACGTAAATATTCACTGAACATCCAGGCTGTGAGTAATACCTAACGCATTATCACAAATATGTTTGCTAAATACTGTGGATCAGTCCATGAGAGCTTCATGTTCTGGCATAGCACTGTTTACAGATGCACAACATGGACCATAGGAATTCTTGGGTAATTATGAGTAGCCTTACTTGCTCAACTTAAACCACAGTTGGTTGTGAGTGTGACATTTTGTTTGTCATGTTTTCAGACATAACAGGTAATGGGTAATAATGGCTAGTGGGTAATAATTCTGGGTAAGGACTTTTGATTTTAAGTGGTGTATGAAAATTGCAACATATAGCCAACATTAATAGTGATTTCCCTTGCAGTTGGTTTCAGTAGGCTACATTAGCCAGCTTCGTTATTGCTTCCCTGCAAGTCAGTAACATTGGAGTTAGCCAGGTGTTGGATCATATGAGCCGGTACATGTTGTAATTCTGATTAAAAACCTGCTTTACATTGTTATTGTCCACACAGAACTTGCAGTGTTAGACTTTTTACAGTGTTAAATTTCATTTGCCAGGTTTGCTCCCTATTCTAGATTGTGTTTAAGTCTTCTTGAATCACTTTGGTAGCTTTCAAACTGTTAGCTTTACCTCTAATTTTAGTGCCATCAAAAATGTAACCATTTTGCTTCTAATGTCCTTAGCAAGGTCATTTATGTAAGTAAGAAACTGCAGAGGTCACCAACACCAATACCTGAGGGACTCCACTTCCCACAGCTTTTTGCTCAGATGAAATTATGTCTCATTGCTGAGGCCAGTCCATTTAATCAATTTAAACATAGCTTCATCAGTTCTGATTTCGGTTTCATTATGAGTTGTCAAACACTTTTTAAATCCAGCAATTGAGTTAACACATTTATTTGTTTACTCAAAAAAATTCCAGAAGGTTTGTCTTCCTGCATGCTAACCATATGCGCTCTCCTTTATGATACAGTTTTTTCCAGGAACAATTCTAACCTCTCCCTTATGGTAGATTCCAAAATCTTACACAAGATAAAGGTTAAAATAGCCAAAGTGTTTGGTTCGTGAGATCCCATTTCTTTAGTATTGGTATTTTATAACCTTGCTTCCAGTGGCCAGAAATGTCTCCAGTTCGAACAGATAGTAAAAAAAAATTGGGCAGCACTGTGGTGTATTAGTAAGCTGCAGGCCTCATGACCAGAGTTGGTTGTTGGTTGGTTCAATTCCCTGCTGGGGCACTTCTGTTGTACCCTTAGGCAAGGTACAACAGAAGTTACAAGGTACAAGGTACCCAGAAATGCCTCATTGTATATACAGCATGTCGGTATTATAACCAGTATAAGGGGCTCTGGATAACAGCATCTGCTAAGGATCTGAATATAATACTTAAATATTCTTCAGTTTATACCATCAGAGCTTGCTGACTTTCTTGTGTTGAGTTTTTTTTTTTTTTTTTAATTTTCCAGTTATTCACAGTCCCATATTTCAATATTATCTACAGTTTCCTGTGTATCACACCTAACTGTAGGTATAAATAGTCTTTTCCCTGGAGAAGCTCTCAGCAAAGTAACTTTTAATTGCAATTGACTAATGTTAGTCAATTGCATTACTTTTTGCATACTTTTTGCTAGATCAAAAGATCTAGTGTTTCCTTTTAACATCAGCATCCTTTATTCTAAGTAAGTACTCTCTGAACTAAATTTTTAAATTTATTTTGTGGTTTCTTCTTCTGTATTAAATTCTTCTGCAAAGATTTATTAACTTATTTTAAGTAATTATTTAACTATTATTTTAATTAATTATTTTCATTAACTTAATTCATCAACTTATCTTTTCTTACTTCTTCAATGAATTTAATTTGCAGGTTGAGAAAACTGCTATGAATAGGAGCATTTGCTAAATGACAGTAATATAACATAATGTAATTAATTTGCAAGAATTCACGTTCACAGTTCTGCAGTGTAGAAGTATTATCCACTCAATGCCAGTTAGATTTTCTTAAATCTATTAAAATGATCTTGCCTAAAATGGAAAACCCTAGATTCAGAGATTCATATTTTAAGTTAAGTTAATGGAAGTGAAATTAAATTCTAATGTCTTTCCTCATTTTAGGCCCTTCTCTTTTTCCCTCAGTAATTTCACCCATGTATCTAGGATTTAGCAGGTCAGTTCTCGCAGTTTTTTAAGCATTCAGGTTTTCTCTTTTAAACAGATTATACCCAGCAATGCTGTACTCTTCTCTGTGCCCTGTTTTAGCCATGTCTCTATAATACCCATGATGTCGTAGCTTCAATTAACTCAAGAAGCTGTAGTAGCTCTTTTGCTATTCAAACAAATCTCATCTCATTTCCTGTGCTGTGTTTTTCTCCCTACTCCCCTGTTTCCACTTCTGATAGCACCAAGCCTCCTCCTACTTAACTCGTTGCTGTTGTTAGGAGCATCTCTGATACCAGCTATTTGGGCAGGTCCCTGACTTTTAACCCTATTAAGACCCCCATTTTGGTCATTTAAATATTTCCCACGTAGCTAATACACTGGCCCAATCCATCTGTGCCTCTCTGATTCAGGTGTTACCATTTGCAGTTGTACAGATCCCGTTTGAGCCCCAGTGCCCCATAAACTTGGACATCTCTTTCTTTAGCCAGTTGTATTGCCACAAATTAATTCTCCAGGTAATATCTTGCTTCCCTGGACCGGCATGTGGTACCGGCAGATTTGCAGAGAAGACAACCATAGTAGAGGTTCTGCTTCTCATCTTTGTTACTAGATCAACAAATTTGTCCTGCAGTACCTCAAACCTACCCTTACCAATAAAATAATGAAAGGTTCCAAGGCACTTGGGTGGATTATTTTCTTTGGGCTGTAAGCTGCCTGTAACTGACGTGTTGTGGCTAAACAGCTTTAATCAGTGTAGCATTAATTCCAGTGGGAACTATGACCACTGGAAACACCTCAACCCTCTTCTGGCCAGGAGCTTATTGCACGCTCTGAGAGCTCTGCAGTCTGACAGGAGCCAGAAGTCATGGCAAAAGTATGTTGCTGTTTTTGGGAGACTATGAAGCACTCAGGTACCACAATGACTCCATAGTTTCCATTGTGACTAAGACCTTCTGGCATGGCTAAACATTGGGCATGTTCCCTATTTGGGTTTCACTGGTGAACAGTAACTTTCATCCTAAGAATATAATACAGGTGTGTATTACAACCTCGCCCACTGCTGAAATACCCCTCTTTTGATCACCTGTCAACAGAAGAGCAACCAAGTACAATTCACTACTTTGTTTGTACTCTTGACAAAATAGTCCTTCTAAAATCTAGACTTTGTTTATTTGAAAGTAGGTAATCACAGTACAGTAAACTTCCTCGTATCAGGTAGTCATGCATCCTGAAACTTCAGAAAACTAAAAAACAGAGAAATTAATAACTTTAATGATGAGCATAAAATTGAGAATTTGTGGTGATAGTGTAAGTGACCTTTTGGACTGCCTCTTTCTCTGACCTTCATCCGGCTTTCCTGCATGCCACCCTCTTCGCGAACCTGCAGGGGAATTTGAATGTGGCAGAGACACACCTCCCTTCCCACAGCTGCACCCTTATCTCTGCCCAACCAGTCACTCTTGTTAATTGTTTTGGGCCCCTCACAAACAGTGTTGACCTTCATCTGACCTTCATCTTTTCATCCCACTCCTGTGCTGCCTGGGCGGTGGTCTGTCTCCACCAGGTGTGAGACCAGGGCAATATCTCTGCCAAGGACACGTAAGGCACAGTCTCTTCCCTCTCTCACCTTGTCTTTGCTGTGTCTGTTGGCAAGCATTCTACAGGCCCTGCATATGTAATGATATCCTGTCAAGAGTCAGCAGCGGTTTAGCTGCTGAAGTAGTTTTGAATTTTTTGATTACTCTGAAACCTCCCAAGTTCTGCATTTTAAGACAGGCAGCACAAACATGTCCTTTCAAAAGACAGGAATCTGCTTCAACAGATTGCATTTGTGTGACACAGGGTTTTAAAAACCCTGGATTGCCATGTAAAGAAACAATACTCCTATTCACTGGCGTAAATATCAGCGGTGCAACTGGTGCAGCACACTGGCGTCCAGAAGCTGTCAGGGGCCCATGCAGGAAGGTGATATTTTGCTGCTTTACTATTGTAGGTGGGCCCTCTCGCGCACTGATCGTTTCACTCAGTCTTCGAAATAACCATTCACTGATATCTTAAAATAACTTGTAATTGTGATAGCTATATATACCACCTTCCGACCTTGTGTATAACACTTACGGTTTTGAGTGATTTGAGTGAGCCTATTTTTATGTATTTTTATTTGTCCTTATTGAAATGTTCCAAAAACTGTATGTTTTATTAACCCTTTTGCATTACTTATTTTTATGCATGTAGCGCGCATGTTACACTACATGGTTCGTTATGTTTTCATTAGTGTTAAGCTTTTCATAGTTTTCAGTTAGCATTTGCTATATTTTTTAATGCTAAATCGCTGTTTCCTCAAAGCTAAAATTAGCTAGAATTTTTCCAATCTAGTGTTCTAATCTCACTGATTTTTAGCATACGCGCTAAACAGCAAATCAGACCGGTGTGACCGTACGCACGAAAGGGGTAAAAATAAATATTATTTCTACCCACCACTTATTTAATTTAATTGTCTGGAGTGGTTGTGTGTGTGTGTGTGTGTGTGTGTGTGTGTGTGTGTCCGTGCGTGTGTGTGTCCGTGCGTGTGTGTGTGTCCGTGCGTGTGTGTGCACACGAGCGTGCGCTTGTGTTTGGGGCGGGGGGCCAAGAAAAAATATTTGCATCGGGGCCAATCACAATTATGTTACACTACAGCCACTATTGATATGTTCATCCCTCTGCAGTGACCCATTTTACCATGTGATTGTGTGAATATGTTAGGGCTCCACAAAGAATTAATTAAGCAAAAAGCCAAAGCATGAACTGTATCATTGGTTTACGGTTTCCATTTTAGAGTACCTTATTGCCTCTTCCTCTTCACCCTCTTCCATGCTTCTTATAGTATACATGTCAGTATTTTACGATTTTATATTTTTAAGATATGTCATCTAAGTGAGACATTATACTTGTATGTTATTGCCATGTTTTACGCTGTTGGAATATGTGTCCTTTGGATTTCTGTGATAGGCTAGTCAAAGGGAATCAAAGAGTCAAAGGGAATCAAAGAGTTTTTGAACCCCATTAATAGCAATTACAGGGTAGTTTATGTAATGGCCTGTTGGGACACTCTTGTTGCTAAATTTGTTACAGTGGAACCACATGCATATACTTACAACTTAATGTGATTTTAGATGATTAGCGAGTCAAAAAACCCAATGTTTTTGAAAAAGGAAAGTGCCCCACTGTCATGTCCTCTTGCATATTTGGACATTGTAAACATTAGCACTGACGTACTGCTTAGGCCAGAGGGAAGACTGGCCCACCAACACTATTTCAGCTGCAACTTGTCTTTCCCAGGTGTCCCATCTGGGCACTAACCAAGCCCAAGCAGGAAAAAGTTACAGTTACAGTATGCATACTGTGCTCACTTAAAAGCTTCACTTCTTAAAAGTTCTCCTCACTGTTGGTTTAATCTACAACAAAGTAATGCAGGCTGTATTCCAAATATTATTGCTACAGATTGTTTGTTTGGCAGATGCCTTATCCGGAGCTTACATTCGATTCATTGTCTGTTCACACGCCAGGATATTCTGAATAAATCTGGGAAAAGTTACTGTTCAAGGTTATGAGAACAGAGCACCAGTGTGGAATGGAACCCATAGCCTGCAGTCACAAGCCCAGTGAAAGAAGTGCTGACTTGAAAGGTCAGGTGTTACCAGATGAGCAGGTTAACCTAGTGGATATTATGACAGTGTGTTGCACACCTGTGGGAAACTGTCCAGTTCCTCAGGGCTGATTAAACTTTACCAGTCTTGTCCTCCCATCTGATAAAACATTAACTACAACAACCATATTCCCTATCACTCTAATCTATTGTTCCTTTTTTTGGCTTTGTTTCAGTTGGCTCTGGACACCACTCCAAATGCCCTCGAGACAGACTGACTATCCTGGGTCCTGTTTTCTGCGCTGTCTTTCTCTGGATATGCACAGCAGTCTTGTTAAAGCGCCACTGGTCCAAGTCGTGATTTAATCATCAGATCAGTTTCAAATGTAAACGCTGAATTTTAGCTGCAGTTTCCTCGCCCCTCAGTAGCACTGCGTGGCCAGTTATCTCAGCTTGACTTTTAGTGTTGTAACTCATTAACATAAATGCAGCAGAAAGCCCCCTATGAGGTTGTGCGGTCACCAAATCTTTCCTGAACACCTTTGCAATTCTCCCCTCAATCACCATTGCACCTGGAAGCTCTACTAATCTCTGTGAACCTCTACTATGTTTTCAAATCCCATGCGCTGACTGTGGAAGTCACTCATGTGGTCCGCTCACACCGGTCTTAAATTCAGCTTATGTCAGGGAGAGTAGAGCATCAGTAGTGTATCCGGTCCATAACCTGGCACTGCAAGAGAATGGCAGCTACAGAAAAGAGGGGTGAAAAGGCAAAAGACAGAGTGATACCATGCCAGCATTCTAGGGAGCAGTGAGTCAAGCCACGGATCCACGGTCATTCTCTCGAGATGTAAGAAGAGGAAACCCGCAACCTTAACTGCTATTTATTATCATTTGTGCCACATTGTTATATGCTGTTGGAGATTATGTGTTGAAGTTCATATTGGGGCAGGCTTTGCCAATTGTCCCTTGAATATTCCCAAAGTAAATTACAGTAGAGGTCAATAAACATTCCAGTTGATTTGAACATTTCACAGGGAATCTTATGAATTGCTCAAAATATCAGTATGAAATGTTGTTGTAAACACTTCTAATTGTAGAGATTTTTTGTACTGTAGGTCAAGGGCAAAAATGTCCTAGTTATGTTCACTAACTTCATATTGAAATAAACTTTAGTTTTGGAAAATTGTGAAGTACTTCATTTGAATCAGCATGGATCATCATCTATAAAGAAATATTTGTCATAGCAGCACATCTGCATCCTGGAGATGCAAATGGAAACACGGATTGTATAAAAATAAACTGAATGTGACTGCAGTTAACCTGTGCGTGTGCCTCAGTTCAGAGCAGGTGCTGCTCATGTCCACTGATAATCATATCATCTGGATTGGCTGACTGCAGACACTGCTGGTTTGATTGCTGCGTATAAACTATCCTTATAAAGTAGACATTGGATGTGCACAGTGTGGTCTAAACTGAAGTGTGAGAACAAGCTGAGGCATGCAGGAGCCTGATAAAAATGTGTCAGCAGGATCAGTCTGTTTTTCCACATGCTCCTTATGTCTATTGCCCTTGCCAAAGGAGTAATGTGTCTACCCTCTAATTTACGTCTCTGTAGAAGAACCTTTCCCATCAGTCCCTATTTACATAACGATGTAAGACATATCTTACCCCTGGGAAAAACAACCTCTCTATGTACCAGTGAAGATTCTTATATCTGTGTAGATTTAGTAACTGCATGGACGTCATTACGAAGGATGTGCCGTGCAACAATACATCAACTTCTGTCATCTGTGGGTAAATAACACAGTGAGGTCAAATACATGAACCCTTTCAGTTTTTTTTTTTTTTTTTTTTAATGCTCAAGCGCTTCTTTTATTTCGAGTATTCCCTTTCAGTTTTTGACGGCAGCCTCGGGCAGCATTTTGGTGGGGGCAGGACTGGAACCCCTATGCCCTTCTAAAAGCTGACAGCAGAAGAAACAGGGGAAAGTAGCAGTGCGGTTTTGTGACACGGGAGTGGGAAAGAAAAAGGGCTGCTTCAGAGACAAAAGAGTCCTTGTGAGAGCTCTTTCTTCCGCCCCTTTCATGTTCCCCCGCACCCCTTTACTTTTCACTGTGGACTAAGCCAAACAAACACAGGCTTGTGAGCCATTTTGGTCACCTCTCTCTTAATCACTCACTCCTCAAAACACTTCTATCCAGGCTGATTTACAGGATTTAAGATAACTGGGCAGATAATATCCCAGACTACACAATGCAGTGCAAATAGCAATTACTCACATGCAAGCGCAGGCGTGGCCCTAAGTCCAGGGATCGAAAGCAGCCATAGCATCTACCAGTGATGACTACAGATGCACATGGGCGGAATGATGCGGCTTTACAAGGCATAACAAGTCAAGCGGATTATGGGTGTGTATCGTCAAGTGCGACAAACACATTTCTGAAATTCTGAACTTTCAAGTTTTCCTAACATCTGTGGTACTGCATACAACAAACCGCAAATAACACTTTCAAACACATTCATTAACGAAATTCACAGAACTCCTCTCCAGCAAAAGTGCAGACACAGGGAGGAAAGTCTCAAGATGTTCAGCCAGATTCAGAACTGGTGGGAAGATTAAGATTCTAGAGGGGAACTGGAAACAGCCTCCTGGTTAACTTCGCACAACAGAGGCCTCTCTGTTCCTCTAAGCAGTTTATCAGATTGCGTAAAGCACTGGCTAGCAAAATGGTCTCCAAAGGCCAAGGGCGTAGGAGAGAGTTTGATATTGGGGGGGGCACAACTTGCTATGAATTTTATGTCTGTATATGTGATCCCAGTCCTTAAAGGAGCATATATCTTGCTTGAAGAACAAAACAATATCAGCGTGGCTTGAAATAAGAAGGTATGCATAAACAACGCTTAAGTGCTTTCAAGAAGAGCTGCACACCTCTGTTACTACTAATTAACCTCATCTGGACATAGGAGATGCACATCTGGGGCAGAGTTTGCCCAACATGAAGGTGTGTCACCCAACATTAGGATGTGGATGCATGTTTAAGGCTTAGGTTCAAGTTGATTGTGTTTGCGTGTTTTTTTGATAATGATCCAGTCAGTAAAAGTGGTGTGCTCATAAAACATGATCAGGGAGAACGATATTCCGTTTCCGAATTAAACTTTTATTCTAAATTTGCCAGCTAAAAATAATGTTTTTACTCATTTACAGAAATTAATTTATTTAGAACTAGTTGGGGGCGCAAAAATAGCCCTCGCAAATATTAAGGGGGGGGGGGGAACGCGCAAATATTAAGGGGGGGGGGGGGGGGGGGGCGTCACCCCGGTTCCTACGCCCCTGCCAAAGACCAAGCAGGCAGCTGCCTCACATTTCAGACAGCAGACAGCAGCCTCTGTCAGGGTTTTATGTAGTGTCTAAAGCCCAGGATGAATTCAGAGACTTCCCACTCACTCTATATCCCAAGCACTCAAAGAGCTGGGGAGAGAGTTTATTTTCTAAAGAGAGTAGCCAAGAGCTAACTTCAATGTCAAGGGACTATATTAAATCATTTCTGGTAATTACTGATAAATGATCACATGAGGCGTGTCAAAAGTGGGGTGGTCATTTGATTTCTGATTTTGTTTAGTCTCACTGTGAAGTGGCCATGGGTGAATTTTCAGCCTGCACAGCCTGAAACTGCTTCTTTCTGCAGCAGTCTTTCTAAAGGACTGCTGCAGTTTTGTTCTTAACAGTGCCAAACCTCAGGAAGTAATGGGTAGCCCTGAGGTCACAACTCTCTCTGATACAGTCTAATTACCCTCAAAAGCCAGACAGGAATTACCCAGCTGGATTCATGTTAGTGCTTGCAGCTTCCGTAAACAGCATGAGGAGAGCCAGGCTTTCACATTTCACGGGGGTAGTTGGAATAAAGCTGGCCCTGTTACTATGGCAACACATCAGTGAGGCAGTGTAACCAGGGGTTAAATTTGGATTTGTTATGTGGGGGGACTCTGTGGTTTCAGGGTTGCCACGGGTGTGTGTGAGCATAGACAATAAAAATCTTGTTGATATCATTTGACAAACTGTTAATAAAATATAACAAGGTGAGACAACCCTCTGCTCTGAACATGAAAACTTTTCTAATAGATAGAAAAGTGAAAAAATGGAGAAGCAGCTACATGTGTACTTTCTGAAGACACATTATCCCAACTAGCTAGATAGAAGAACCTTAACTTCCACACCAATACACAGTGGAAACAGTAGGCTAATATTACAATTAATTCCATCACAGAGAACACAATCAAATTCCATGACATATTTTGTGCACAACACCTTACTGTAAAAGTATCAGTAAGACCAGTATTAAATTAATGTTATAGCTAGGAAATGGTCAAACTAGCCTGCATTACCTAGACATGGTGTACATACAGCTACGAAGGAAACATGTTTTAGTCATTGTTTAAATTATTAAGAATGAGAAAAGTGTAAAAATATATACATTGTTGAAGATGTATGAGGCTGAGCGTCCCCTGATGACATAGAAGAGCATGGGCCTATATGCCGGGGCTAAGCCCCGGACAGCCCCGGCCCAATTTAACCCGAGTATAACCCACTGGGCAGCGGGTTTAGCTGAGGTAAGCATGACGTGCTGGAGTCCTCCCCAACAATCAAAGCAGGTACTCTGACCTCACTGTGACTGCGATCCCCTTGACACTGGGACTCCAGCCATCAGAAAGAGATGTGCTTGAGCAGTTTGAGGAATATGTTGCTTTGCTTTGTTGCAGTCTCTGTTATACTGCTGTAGTGTGCACATACTACACCTCGATAGAACTGACAGTTTTCTACGTTTAAAGTCCTGGAATTGTAGTATTGTTAAAATGCTTAGATTATTAATCTAATATACTATACATATTTTGACATATTTGACAGCTTCCTGTATTCTACCAGGCAGCCACCAACATGTATTTTCCACAACTCCTATAATGTGCTTGAGGTCCTTGCATTCTTATTTAAATGTACAATACATGGAGTAGGTTGCTATCAATACATGGAATAGGTTGCCAGGTCATGTAATTGAGGCAGAGACCCTTGCTGTGTTCAAGTCTAGACTTGATGCAGTTTTGGATACTCTTTAATTAAGAAATGGCGAGTTTAGTTGGGCCGAATGGCCTGTTCTCTCATCATATGTTCTTATGTTCTTATGTACAGTCTTTTGCTAGCAAAGATGGCTGCCCCTTGTTGTCTTCTCTTTAATCCCCTTTTTACATGCCTGTGCACTAGTTTTGTACTCTTTGTGTGACTAACAAGATGAGCTTAAGATAGCCTGATGACACAGAATAAGCCCAACAATGCTTAATGGATCAAGTAACATCAGGTGGAGCAATTCATACAAGTCTGAAATTGTCCAATCTACTTTTTGAAGCAGACCTAAGATGTCATATGGTTCTCTTTAGTTCTTTTAAAACCATAATAATCTCTTACTATCATAATCAGCTTTCTACTGTGTAAGTGGTTCAGATGTGATGCCATCTGTCAGAACCACACCAAAATCAACTTAAAACAAAAACATTCCCAAAAATATATGTCTGGCAGCATGACGGTGCAGCCACTATTGTTGTAGTTTCACTGGTTCTCAGTCTGAGGCTAAACCTCAGCCCTGTCTATATAGAGTTCGTAATCCCACAGTCTGAAGACACGCTTTCTAGGGTAACTGGCATCTCTAAACTGTCTGAATCCACTTGCATTCCTTGTGATGGCCAGATAATCACTTCACCGGTTACCAAGAACAGATGGATGGATGACACAGGCTGAATCAGAAGCAACCACAGCTCAGAAACATACAGACTATTTAGGCAGATTTTACCGGAACAACAGGTGCAGAGGGGAAAGGAACAATGGGCTATTGGATGAAATACCATACAAACTGAATGAAATTACTTAAGATGCCCAATGAATCACCCTCGGAATCATAGCAAGTCAAAATGAACTGATTTGTCTGAATTATTTACTTGTGATTTAGCACTTGATTTGGTTCATTTGGTTCATACTTGCTTTAGTCCTACAGCCTGTGGGACAATACTGTAACCAGCAAAGCCTGTTATTCTGCTGGAACAAAGACATCTTTCAGTACACTCCGGGAAGACGTGTTACATCACTTGCACTTTGGGGAATGGGGAAGATTGCAAATGTAAAACTGCAACTGGAAACCTGTAAACTTTTTTTTTTTTCCAGAAAAATGATTTCACACATGCCCGGTAAGAGACATTGGTTCCTTGCCAGCTGGGAGCCGGGCACTTGTGCTGATTCACCAACCTCCTTTCAACAGCTGGTTTTACCCTGATTTGACACATGGCATGGTATGATTTTCGTTTCTGCGCTATGTTAGCTCACTGTCTAACTACCTAAAAGCTGCAAACTTGTGCATAGCATTCCTGAGACTTAAATTATGCTCAGTATGCCACTGGCAGCCTGTGACTGAGGGTGGAAATCACCCAATGTGCAAATCAGCCACATAAATCATCTGGTTGGCAAGTGAACCAGTCGCCTACCCTGTGGAAACCAGGACCCTTTGTTGAACATAACAATAAAGCCTTATTGTAGTTGGGTTTCTGGAACTATTATACTGTAGCATGTATTATACTGTGGCATGGACAGGGAAGAGGGAGTCAGGGACAGAATAACGAGGAAGGAGAATATTTATTTCCGGACCTGACAGACTAGGGTGGGTCGTGTGTGTCGCCGAAAGCAATAAACGTTTACGACTTCCAACCGGAAGAAACAACTTGTTTACATGAAAGAAAAGCAGCACTGCTAACAGCCTCGCTCTGCAGACCTATGTTCATCGGACATTTTGCGGCAACTGGCGCAATCTTGACCTCTTACCCCACTTCTACTGACTTTTCCCGCCCTAAAACTCTAAAACTAGCCACTGGTGACCACGCACTCCTTCAGATTTGGAGAAGAAACCCCACAACCCTTGTGAGCACCCCCCAGTCCTCATTGGCATCCTCACTGCAGGGTGGCAGAGGCCAACGACCTGCCAAAACTGCACCAACTGCTGCAAGCCAGAACTAAAAGATTAGACAATGATATCCTGTGATAAAGAAACAACACATCAGTTATTATTGTGCCAATAAATTCACAACCATCAGAATACATCTATACTACACTATCTTTATTTGATCTCCCCAGTATTTGATGATGATAATTAAGCAATATTATATATTATGTATACGTATACACACACACACACACACACACACGCAAGTCTGCAACTCAGAAAAGTGCTTAAATCTTGGTGTGTTATAGGTGAGGTGTATATCCTATCCTGGATATCCTACTTTCTATTATAAATAACACATCCAACTACCTAGAGTTAAAAGGGTTATTCTTCATTGATGTTACAGCAGGGTTGGGCATACCCAAATTCCTGGGAGACCATAGGGTCTGCCAGCTCTGCTTGGAAAGAAATTTAAAGAATTCAGTCATTTATCAAGGACAGACTTGCTCTACCAGGATTAAGTCAGATGTTGACAGAGTTTCTGTCTAAGCTGTCTGGTTTACGCCAGTCAGGGTGACTTTTCATCCAGTTGGTGACCTCAGCTACAGGAGAAGTCAGCAGTCGCAGCTACCCTGTCTAAATCTGGGGCGCTGTGGTGCTCAAGCGTTCAGACAGGCCACCTATTCCCCAGTACCATTTCCACATTCACCCAGAGTGTGTCTCAAGCAGCAGTACTCTCTGAGGAGGAGTGAATCTGCAGCTGCTTTCTCACTTGATCCATAACGAGATGGCACGGCTAAATGGCAGCTGAAGGCAGCATGCACTTGTGGGCGGTTGTTCTAATCATCAGGGTATTGTTTGAAGTAAGCGGCGACACTCCTCTGCTATGAGTCAGAAAAAAGGAACTTCCATGTTCAAAAGTTGTGCCATTATCGCCTGTGTCCCCTCCAGACTGCTGGTACAGGTATTAGAGACCAAGTTGGCAGAAAACAACACTATGTCTGTAACAGAACTGTTTTTCAAACTGCGATACCTTCCAGTCTTTCACCTGCAATAGTAGCTTCATGTGACACTTCTGTGATATTAGCTCTTGACCTCCAGTTGTAATAGTAAACAAGCTGATATGACTGGACAAGGAAGTACAGACAGTCCCCGTGTTACATGAGGGTTACGTTCTGGAAGGGTTACGTTACGCTATGTAACTTCCCTCTTGAGCCGTAAGTTTGTAAAAGTATCCCCTACCAGCCTTACCTTGGTGTGCAGTACCTTCATGCTACATTTTTTTAACTATCAAATAAATACGGTAAGTAATGCTTCTGTATCCATTATGCATCTGTTTTTTTAATGTTAGTATTTTAATGTTAGTATATTTTATCATATATATCATATTTATTATATTTTAATATGTAATTAAAAAAAAAAAAAAATATATATATATATATATATACCAGTACCAGTTAAAAGATTGGACACACCTGATTAAGATCATGGAAAACATGCATTCAAAGATATTTTGATCTAAATACATGCTTAAATGCTTGAAATTTGTTTCTCAGACAAATATAAATAGTGAAGTTGATGCCTATGTATGGATGTGTTTCCCAAAAAAATATATTTAAAAAATATTTTTGGCTACTTTGAAGAATTTAAAATATAAGATCACTATTATATTATATTATTATATTTGGTCACTGCATAATTCCATGTGTGTTATTTAATAGTTTTGATGTCTCTACTATTATTCTAAAATATGGAAAATAGTAAAAATAAAGGATAAAAGTTGTGTCCAAACTTGTCTGGTACTGTATCTTTACTGTTTATATTTAAGGGTACTGATATTAAATGAGGTTTAACTATGCTGTACATAACCCTGGAACTGTCTACTGCTTTGCCTGTGACATGTACCATTGCATAGTTTGCATGATGCTCAGCAAGATCCACCCAATTACTTTTCACACTTACACCTGTCTGTTAAACCCTAATGTATTGTTCCACATGAAATTTGCAAACAGGCTTTGAATGAGGTCAAAGTTAATGAGAGTTAATGAAAGAGCTAGACACGGTAGAGACAGTGTGATTTCTAAGGTAAAGAGACAAGGTGTCATCATTTATTCATTCTTCAACTGACTGAACACACCCTTTAACATTCTCGGTCAACTGCCGCTTAACACACCCTTTAGCACTTTTGTAATAGACAAGCATTAAGTGCCACTTAACATTAAGCCTTAAATCTACACTTTAATGTTAAAACATAATAGTTAAAACATAATTTGTTCCAAACACTGGCAGCCTCTGGGGTGTTGGTCTTACTGGCGGCGTATCTAGATTTAAATACATCAGAGTTGCAAAGTTACGTTTTCTGTTTGGTTCAGTGGACGAAGGTCAGTTTCCCATGACCTAAGGTTTAATTACCCATTCAGCATTGACTGGCATGGCACGTTTTCAGAATGAACTGTCTTATTGCTGTTGTCTCCTCCACAATATGAATGCCCCATTATTCTTACAGGCTATCTTCACATTACATTTGTAGCTATAATTAGAGGCAAAATGAGTTTGAAGACATCTTTAATATGTTTTCAGGAAGTGCCTCAAGGTATTCAGTCGGTTAACTTTGGCAATGTTTATAGCTTCCTCCCTCCCTCCCTGGACCCATCCTAGTTTGCATATCAAGCCAACCGGTCCACAGATGACGCAATCTCCACTGCTATACACTCAGCCCTCACCCATCTGGAAAAGAAGGACTCATATGTGAGAATGCTGTTCATAGACTTCAGCTCAGCATTCAACACAATCATCCGCATGCAGTTAATTCAGAAACTGGACCACCTGGGCCTTAGGACTTCACTATGCAACTGGTTACTGGACTTCCTCACTGGAAGACCACAGGCAGTTCGGGTCGGCAACCACACATCCAGCAACATCATACTGAACACTGGAGACCCTCAGGGATGTGTGCTTACCTCCCTTCTCTTTACGCTGCTGACCCATGACTGCACACCAAAGTACAGCTCCAACATCTTCATCAAATTTGCGGATGACACAACTGTGGTGGGCCTCATCACCAACAAAGATGAGGCTAACTACAGGACAGAGGTGAGCCAACTTGCCAAGTGGTGTGGCGACAACAATCTCTCCCTGAATGTGATGAAAACAAAGGAGATGGTCGTCGACTTCAGGAGAGAGCACACCCAGCATCATCCTCTGACCATCAATGGTGCAGCTGTGGAGAGGGTGAGTAGCACCAAGTTTCTGGGTGTGCACATAACAGAAGACCTCTCCTGGTCAAACAACACCACACCACTGGCCAAGAAAGCTCAGCAACGCCTCTACTTCCTCCGCAAACTGAGGAGAGCCAGAGCCCCAGTTCCCATCATGAGCTCCTTCTACCATGGCACCATTGAGAGCATCCTTACCAGCTGCATCACTGTGTGGTTTGGGAGCTGCACCACCGCCAACAGGAGAACCCTGCAGCGCATAGTGGATGCAGCAGAAAAGATCTCTGGTGCCTCACTCCCCTCCCCCCTGGACATCTACAACACACGCCTAGCCCGTGAAGCACAGAGCATTGCTGCTGACCCCACTCATCCTTCGCACACGCTCTTCAGTCCCCTCCCATCGGGGAGGAGAAGCCTCCAGGCCCGTACCTCAAGGTTGAGGGACAGCTTCATCCACAAGGCTGTTAGGAAGTTGAACTCTCTTCCCTCCCTCAGCCATCTGCTCCAACACAGAACTGAACTTTGAACCCCCCCCCCCCATCCCCCCCCCTACTGAAGCCTGGACTATTCTCCACCCATTCCTACTCCCAACTTCACACGCAAACTCACACAGATCTGCACAGTCACTTTACTTATAAAAACAGTCTACATCATATTCCTGTGGAATATGTAGTTATATTTATATTTTTTATATTTATTTTTCATATTTATAAACCTACCATGTGCCTGGATGCCCTTGCTGTAAATATTTGTAGCTTGTTTTCTGTGAAAATTCTTGTTCTTGTCTCTCAGTGTATTGTCACCGTGGGCCTGAGAGAAACGCAATTTCAATCCTCCTTATGTCCTGCGCATATTGGAGAATTGACAATAAAGTTGACTTTGACTTTGACTTTTTATGTTTCAGAAGAAGGGAGACTGATTGGCTGTCAGTGTGTTTTCAGTCTCAGGGAGGGTGTCAATGTTCTGGGGTCTTTGTTTGCCTTTGTTTGAAACATAAGTCAGCTGTGTGCATTTTTATCTGTAAACAAGCCATGTCTAGACAAAACTAGTTAGCTTTTCTGACAGTAAATTTGAACACCAGCGTAACATCCACCAGCATCAGTTGATTTTACATTATTTACATCATCCTATTACCTTATATACTTACTTTTGGTTAGAGTAATGCCTCATTTATTTTAAATGAGCAACAATGACCATGGTGCGCCAAAGTATTTTTGAGCTTAGAGAGTACAACTCTGCAATAAGTAACTTCACCATAAGACCCCCTGATCATTATTCAAGACGGAGGTGAAATCTGGACATAACACAACAGCTCAGGATGTAGATGTCCTGGGTCAGTCAGTCTGAGAGGGTGGCTAAGCTGTGCCATGTATGACCTGAATACATATAGGAGTGGCCTGAGGAGTGGGTCAGGAACTTCAGCTGTCTAGTAAATGAACAAAACTATGTTACCCTTTCAGGTGACATTTAATGAAAGACATGGGGCGGATCCATTTGTGCATTTGGATGTGTAAAGGATTTGGGTTTTCCCCCCAATTTCCACCACAATATAGGAACTTAACGCAGTCATTTTATATGATCTTAAACACTGAATAGATATGTGTCCCAGAGTGATTTTCTTTTCAGGCTAGCGCCTTTGTATTTTGTAAGTCTGCCTGGCCCATAACTGCAGTGCCAAAAATAAATATCTTATGTCCAGTCATCCTTTGATTATTGGCATCTTGTTGTGAAGCGGGCCAATGCTTCTCACATAATAGGTGAGAAGCACTGGATGTAGATGGAGATTTAGATGAAAAATGCATAATTTTTTATAAATAAATAAGGCAAGTTAAAATTGTTAAAGCAGACATGTAAAAGCATGTCAACGCCAAGGAGTAAAAGAAACACAACCTTCCCTGGTTCTGCCTTTGCTCTTTTCTCCCACATGAAATCCATATCTCGTTTGAATCACTTGTTGGATGTGACTCAATTGTGCAACTATCGGATACCTTTCCAGCAACTGCAACACACATTCTCGTGCATGCACACTGATAACGAAAAGCCCATCTTATCGTAGCCTACAGTTTATATCATTTCAAAACACAGGGACCCCAAGACAAATACATACTCGACACAAAGTAAAACAGGGCGATAAATGTTTACGGTGAAGACTAAAATCATAGTGGAAACATGTTAAATAAAAGTCAGTTATGAAACGTATTGTAAGAATAAATAGATGTTGACTAAAATGATTTCAAATTATACTGCTGTACATTGATTGAACGAAAAATAGAATAAGTATAAAGCACAACGTATTGAATGTTTATGTGAAAGTTTGTATGAAAAATATACGTTTCTATTCCACTGTCGCAATGATTATCCGTAACAGTATGTGTCCATTTCAAATATAGATATAAGTACAGCAAAATGTAAATATTCAGTATTCCCTTGTAAATGTTATATCGCCGCGCTGTGGCGCAAAAGTGAAACATCTTCAGTTTATTTTGCGCAGTATTAAACTTCCACTGAGAAGAGAATCGAGGCGTGAGGTGAATCCTCCTCGATTGAATGTTGTTTTATAACTTCCAAACTGTAGTTGTTAGCTCAGAAAAGAAACCCTAGCCTGGATGTTACAGAATCTTAAACTGTGCAACTTTAGAGATGGAATGTCCCTTTTTCATCTTACTTATTTCAGCCATCTCAACTGGCTTTCAGGAGCTTCGTGAAACTGCAAAACCTTTTATATTCAACATATTTTACTCGCTAGATGCTTTGGTAATTTACAAGGAAAAGAAAATTCAGATTCAAAAGGATTATCATTATTTATGTGTCTTTGCAATCCACTGACTACCCTATAACATGCTGTGACACCAAATTCATTTCTATAAGCAGAATTACAAGCGGTGATTTTAAACAGCGTTAGTGTAAGAATGATTCTGTAGCTGCGTTTCTCATCTCTGCATGCCGCCGATTTTACATCAGTCGAGTAGACAGTGTGGATAATCTTACGTGGACAATCTTTTGTAATCCACCTCACGACTTCGCGATAATTATTGCTGTATCCGTGCAGTGTATACGAAATTAGTCTTGTCGAGCCAAGGCTCATCGTCAGGACTCCGAAGCAGGCAAGTGCAGAGGTACTGTGTATGCAGCTGTGAGGTTGCAATTCTCATTCCTTCCAGCAGATGGTGCACATTTACTGTACAAAAAAAAATGCAGGTATGGATTGAGCTGAAATGTTACAGTACAGATACGGACAAGACTAAAATGATACAGTATATAAAATGAATCCTGAAATATTTTGCATGTTTGTATATGTTTAAACCCACATGAATAAACAAACAATTTTATTTCAATTTCATCCAACACATGCTGTTTTTCAGTGACGGGTAATTGTAATCATCTGTGTTCATCTCTTTCGAACCCAGACTACAGTATCACTTCCTCCCTCATATGAGTGTGTAAATCCACTCCTTCATACAGAGAACTACAAACATGTCTTTCAGGAGAAATAATGACAAATTTAACAGGTTTACATAGGTGCTACATTTGAAATATTCAGGTGTGTGCATTTGTGCAAACACATCAGTGCTGTGTTACTGAGTTAGCTATCCATGTAATGTAGCATCTAAGACAGTAGCATCCTATAAAAAATGCTCTCAGCTGGCAACTGTTTACACCAGAGGTGGGCAAATAATATGAATTCTTACCAACAGTCCCAGTGAGAGGTGTGGATCTCAGTTTCATTGTCCATGCTTTGCCTTCTGCAAAATTTTCTCCTCCACTCCAATGACAGTCCTAAAGGTTATTAGTCATTTTCATGTTGTGCCATATATGCATTCCTCCTGCATCTCTCCTTGTCGACCTGTTTTTTAAAACACTGAATGGAATTTCAAATACTAGCAATAACAGTATTTCCTTCCGGTAGGGACGGACAGATCAGGGGCTGGGAAGAATCACCTCTTGACTTACCTTGAAGTTAAATTACAAAAGTGTCCTTGGCTACAAACACAATTTTGTGAGTGTCATGGAAAACATATTCGAAAAACAAAGTAACTGGTTTTATGTATGGGATGAGGATGGTTTATTCACCTTTTTTTAGCAGCTACCTGTAAAAATTTATGGTTGCCATGACGAGCGTGGGATAATCATTTTGATTGACTGGCAAAAGGAGAGAGCTGAGACCTTAAAGAAGCCTCTCATGCAAGTCCTCATTTCAAATGACAAGTGCAAACCCTGCCTTTGGAACAGCTGAAAAAGGGCAGCTGTTCATTTTAGTTGCATGCTAGCAAGGACCACTTACATACATTTCCCTTTTTTTTTTGTAAAAAATGATGTTTTTTGGTGCAGAGGTAAGGCTCAGGTTTGCCCAGCTCTCTCCTTTTCTCAGGCCGGTTGGGAACTATGTAAGCCTATGGAAGCAGAAAAAATATTTTTGTATATTTTCACAGACTAAGTCAACTTCTCTTTGAAATCACCTGCAACAACCCCATTACATGTAATGCATACACCTGAAAGCTTGTCAATAGTAAACTCATGATCCACATGGACATGACTAAACCGTAGGTGGTTAAATGTTTTCTTAAATAAAACTCTTCTTTTGAATTGGGTCTGCTGAATTTCATGCTTCATTAAGGACAGTTTAATATAATTTTAACCAATTAAAATCTACCAAGTCCTGGATGCAATAGAAGGCAGGTCTACTGTAGACCGACATTTTTGTTCCCATCAGAAAAGCTAACCTGGGGTTTGGGTAACATCAACTTGTGAATAAGGTGAATATTAGAAAAACAAATACACAGGGTCTGAGTGATCCATAGTAATTTTACATTAACAATGGGCCCAATAGTCATTTTCAAGGTGCTGGTTATGTAAGCCCTATGAAATTGGTTATTCCCGAGGAAAATGAAAAAAGGACATTCAGACCTTCCTTCTTCCTGTAGTCAAATGCAAACCAATTACTCCTCTGCCATTGCCTGTCAAACCTTCACCGCTCCCCAGCAGCAGAAATGACACTTGGTCACAGGGAGCGGAGCCTGTTAGAGATCAAAAACCTGTTTATTGCAGTTGGGAGATAATCATCTATTTGGGCTGAAAAGTAATATTTAATTTTAAATGAAGCTGAACTTGATGTCCTCCCCCATACAAATATCTGTCTCTTCCTGTCTCGCTATCATAGAGTTGGTGTTTGCATTTGAGAAAATGTCAAAAATACCTGATGGAAATACTGTACCCTCATGCAGATATTCTTTGGTGTTAATGATCTTTGGAGGGACCTCTATACAAACTTCCTGCATAAAAAGCATTAGTGCATATACTTTGCCAGTTTTTTTTTTGTATGTACATACATAATGCAAACTGGGATAATCAGCTACATTATTGTGTACTCAGTACCATTCTGTCATCTCACCTGCAGTTGCTCACAGGGATTCTCGGTTTCCCGGATCCTCAGGGATACTTGGTTTCTGAAGAGTAAAATCATCCGTGAGAATCGAGCTCATGCTGATGCATTCACAAGAAGCTTTTCAAAAACAGCTTGAAGAAGTTGTGCGATACTGTGCAATACCAAGGTTTTTGTTTAAAACAAGAATGGAGATGAGTCATTCTAAATGTTTAAACAGGAATAGGCAGTTGTGAAAGGAAGGAAAACAAGGATTAAAATGTGTAACACCAAGGAGTAAACCAACCCTCCCTAGTTCTGTCTTTGCCTTTTTCCTGTCCTCACAACCTCTTCTTTTATTATCTGGTGGCCATGGCTTGCCAATTAAGCAATTACCCAATATCAGCTTACACACACACACACAAACACATTCGCAGGGTCTGAGTATGTACAAGCTGGCCGATGATTCTCACAAAACTAGCAATACAGGAAAAAAATTACAACAAAAGACAAATGATTTTCTTAAAAACCACCCCAAACAACAAGATACAGCTTTAGAGCAGCAACATCCCAACAGCCCAAAACAGTGTTGAACTCAGCCACACACCTATATTTAACAAGCCTCTGATTAGGCAGGTGCAGCTCCTTAATCAGTGCTTGCTCTACTACAATTTAATTAACCAGACAATGACAATTAAAGATTAAGACAATTACAAACTGACAATTAGCGATTTCACAATTAACTTGTTTGAATGCAACTGATTGCAACAAACAGTCATTGAAAAGCTAGCAACTGGAAAGATAAGGATTCTTGTTAACAAACACAATATATTGTACATTTAAACGGTCACAATAAAACAGTTATTGGGGAACAGGTGGAGGCTCCTGCTTCACACTGTGAGTGACCACACAGGAACACACACCTAAACACACCTACAAAAAAAATCATAAATACACACAGACTCGGAATATAGTGAATATTTCCACTTCACACAGCTTTTTTAAAAACATTTTGCACTCCTATTTACTCAGCACTTAGATTTAATTAAAAGCCCTGGTTGGTCATGAGGCCAAGGGAAATGCTACAATTCCAGCAGGAAAGTAAATATCAGTATAATAGCATCTTGGGTCATCAGCTGGAGGAGGAGGGTGGCCGGGATCTAATCTCACTGGCCACAGTGGGGAACGACACTCTGATTATCTGCCTTACCAATGGGGACTGCAGGGGATCTAAGCAGATTTGTTTCTGCTAACTGATAATTTACCAGCAGCGTGGCAACTCTCATTCCTCTCCTAGTGTGTTCATGTCCTCATTCTACCCTTCTTGCTACAGTGAAAATGTTTTTTTTTTTTTTCATTTGATATTTCTCTGCCTTGCATTTACTTATTTATTTATTACTCATACATTCAATTACATTTATCGGATAACAGCAATGAACAAACCTCCCACTTGTAGGTGTTTAGTTTCCAACTAGCCTAGTCCTCTCCAAGGTTACATGAAGTGCCCCAACCAAGTAACTCTGATAAACAGACACCCAATGAAAACACATTTTCCAGGCCATTAAATAATAATGTGCTCACTTTGCCATCCTCCTAAAGTGTTTAAAATTCAATTAGGTTGCAGTTTGGACCAGCAATCACAATGTTACCCTTTAGGAAAACAGAGGAAGCTGTGTAAAAATTATCTTCAAAGATGAACGCCCTAACAATAAACCTCAAATCACAAAAGCCTTTGTCAGTCACTGTGCATGTGATGTAGTGGTTCTTCACTGATTTCAGTACAAATACAATGAAAAAGGGCTTTTTTTCTGTTTTCATCCAAAACATCTTACATCATACATCTTAAATTCTTAGAAAAAAAACGTTTTATAAGTTACAAAAATGTCATGTCAGGATTTAAACAGGTCTATTTGGTAAGGGTTCAAATAGAACAGATGTGCATTATCATAAGAGAGAATATTCATGAATTGTCATAAAATATGCCCTATTTTATAATCCTTATTCTGTACAAGATGGATCAATTATCTCTTATTTATAGGGGACGCTTATAATAACAGCTTTTATGTTTTTTTTTTAACTGTAAAGAGACTCTTAATCGCTGTTTGTTTTGGGGTCATCCTTTGAGATTTGCAGTGTAGGTCAGAAAAGCCTTCTGCCAAGAGAGGTGTTTGAATTGGGTGTTGTCTTTTGCAATGTATGTGATACTGTGCACAGATAAAAATGTGGAGACTTGAATTCATGACACACCCAGGGAATCGATGTGTTAGATCTCACAGACAATTCTATAGACCACTGCACCACAATTAAAAACACCACCTTTGTGACTTTCATGACCCACACTATCAGTTTGCATTGGGTGCTTGTCAGTGTGTGTGTGTGAGAAGAGCATGGATTCAACTAGTGGCTTTCAGGCAGCAACTGATCAAAGGGACAGTGGTTCTTTGAAGCTCCAATAGCTGTCACATTCCGATGACTAAACAGAGGGAATAAAAGCACTAGAGGTAATTATGAAATACAGCAAATTTATAATGCATTTCATATGCAGTGCAGTATTTATGAGCATTGTTTACTTTGTAACTTTAGTGCTTGTCACTGCTTCAAGAGTTTTATGACTCTCCTCCTCCACTCTCCCACAACTTTACCTTGGCTAACTAGCTAGCAGCTTGTCAGAACAAGGGCAGACAAGGGCAAACAAGGGCAAAAGAACAAATGCATCAATCAGAGAGAGAGTAAGATCTTTATTTATCATCTTCGATATTCTTTTGCAAGGACTTCTTTTCGCATTTCTTCCTCGTTTCCACTCCACTTGGAATGGCCATTCCTACATTAGGCTGGTCTCTCTGCACACCCCTCCACTGGAGCGAGGCAAGCGCAATCCTCTGACACACTGCGATGCAACGCAGCTGCTGTTTTCTGCACTGCAAGTCCCACGCTGCTCCACAACGGGGCGCGCGGCAGTAGAGGGTTTGGTGCGGATCGATCCCCGCTTGGCAGGTGCTTCACGGTCTTGGCCTTTTGGGGGTGCTGCAATGGAGAGTCAAGGGAACCCAGCTTACATACCCACTTGAACCAGTGCTCCTATCAGCTGACTGAGCCACTCAGGAATTTTTGCAATCTATTTTGGTCTTAGTTACATAATTAAAAAAAATATAACATTCTCCCCTTGATGATATCGGATTGGGCTGCTACCATGTCTTCTCATCTGTCTTATTGCATAACTAGGTTGTCACAAGAGGGAAGAACTAATCTAGCCGCTTCAGTCTTTATTCATAAACATGCCATATTTGCAACATATGCATACACACAGGGCACGACCCATCAGGATAAACACAACTTTGATGTTTGGTTAATATTTAGGTATCCACATAAATCTGCTCAGCACTGTGTGAGATTAAACTGCTCTGACACTTAAAAAAACACAAACATCTCTATGAAGGTGCACTACCATCCTCCACTGATCCCCTGAGCATTGCTGGCTGCTGAAACACAGATACTTGAGTGACAGCTTAATAGTTTTGTGAAAAAAAAAGAATATTGCTATAATGGTTTCTGGATATAATTGGCGAGCACTTACATAATTAAGTCTAAATGTCAATACTATCTATTGGAAGAGTTTATTCCCCAATTTTCAGTATGTTTGGCTTATCTTCTCAAAACAAAATGCCAAACCCTGAATAGTGCGTGTCAGAAGCACTATTCAATATGGCAGCTACCACTGAAGGTCACTGGCTTTATACAAATTCTATTCATATATTCATGGATTTATTTTTTGTAATAAATGCTGCGGAGAGGTCTCCTTTGAGGATATGAAACTCACCTGGGTACTGAACATGCAAAGTTAGACTCCAAGAATCATTACAAACACAATTACAGTCTGATAAACCCAGCAAAGTTAATTATTCTTTCCGGGCTGACTACAATGAAAGGTCTTCAGGTCCATGCCAGAAAAAGGTGCTGACAGTGTGTATGTCTTGACATAACAGTGTCAAATTGTAGCTGTTGACACAAAGCTTTATCAGCTGGTATCCAATTCCTAAAATTTTCCTCAGGGTGTATCACAGCCACAACATTGTCAGAACTGAACTTAATATCACAGAGTTTTGTGAAGGGCTCTATACTGTATTCCAGTCAGCGTTTCTCTTGACACAATGATACTTAAATGTTGAATGACTACATGACTGTGTCAGTTACAGTGATGCCATCGTTTCCCTGCATTGCGACAGCAGATAGGGAATTCTGCAAATCTGCATTCTCCTAAGGTGTAAAATGCATACCACAACCAAACAATAACCCATTACAAAACATTGCCATGTTTTGTGGCAATGTCAAATCTCAATTCCTGTAATGTCTCCTGTGCTTCTTTACTTCTGTAGTGTGTGGTTTATAGAACTCCTCATAAACCTTAACTTCTGCAGCCAGCCATGACTTTCTGATTTTTTTTTCTTAACGTTACCGATCAACTTAAATAAAAATGAGGTGGTTCCATCATAATGGAGGATCACATGTTCTGGGCTGGTGTGCTGTATAGATCCTCTCAAATCCCCTCGTCTTGCCACAGAAATGGCAAACAGAATTGCATGCCGGAAATGGTGACCAATAGCTTGCCAAAACAACAGGGTAGGGCTTAAACAGAAGGTTCCCAGCTCATTGAATATTAGACTGAGCATACAAAACATTAGCAGAAATCCATGCATCTCAAAGAGATTGCATGGGAAATCATAGATTTTATATGATTAGACTGAATAATCAGATATTTCAGTGATTGTTCCTCTGTGTAATTAAGTCAGCCGCAGATATTGGTAGAATCTTGTTATGCATTTCTAAACATTGTTAGTGGCTAAGTTGTTAAAACATTTTGATAGATTTTGATCATGTATTAATAACTGCAATTGTTGATTCTACAGCCTGGTAATGGACTTTGCTCTTGATGTCTTGTTTTGAAATAGCAGGAAAAGCTGAATCATAAAGTCAAAAGGCAGAATTTCTTTCTGGTTTCTTTCATTGATTCTGAAGTATGTTGTAGGGGTATAATTACTATAATCATACAAATGCATATTTTGAAATACAATCACCATGAAACTAGTGCATGTTGCAGACTGTGGAACATCAAAATTTCCTCCAAAGCACAGGAGGAGACATTTGCATAATGAGTGCTTCGCTTTTTGGAGATAATAGCTTGGCATGCAACTAAGTAACTGCATTGATCAGGTTCCAAGGCCCACTTCAGGCTAATTCTCGTCGGTCTGCTTATTCAATTCTGTTCAAAATTTTTGCAAGAGGTCGGGCTTGTTTGATTCAACAGAACAGTTGGAAGAGGAGTTGCTGACATCTGATAAACAAAGATAAACAAACCTAACAGCCTGTGATTTTCCATTTGAAAGTTTTACTTGAATCATTATGAATCATACACCACAAGCCAATTGTTGATGTTCATTGTTGCTGTTCATAATTGTTTTTGTTTTTTGTTTTTTTTGTAGTTTATTAAGTGATTATGTGATACAGTGGCTTTATCATAATACATAAAACTACAGAGGAGGCAAAAAAAAAAAAAAAAAAATCAGTGTTGTGAAACCAGTGCTCAAATGCTATGCAGTGGTTTTTGGCACCAGACTAGAAATAGTACCTTGTTGTTTCAGTGTAAGTGGAGAGAACTGTCACCATGGGCAACCAATGTGAGGTGCTGCTTCAGGCATTAGCAGTGCTACTTTGGACAGATTTCTCTAATGCATACTTTCAGATGTTGTCCAGCTCTGCTGACAAGAACGTAATTAGGCAGCTTCAATCAATGCTGCCATTGATGGCTTCCTCCATTTAGCCCCTCTCTTCTGCAGTCTTTACGTAGCAAGGCTACTGTTGATATCACCAGTCGACACATTGTTTTGATTATGGGTCCTATGACTGCTGTCAGCGCTATTGAACAGGATGTGGTTTTGAATGGTTAAGCCCGCACTTTGCAAATGCTCTTCAAAATGGTGAAGCTGTAGTCTTAAGACAACAAAAGGGACTTAATGCATATACTGGACCACTGCGCTGGTAGATATGTCTGTTAAAGGTAACCATGCCACGCATATCAATTTAATTGATTCATGCATGTCAGCATTCTGTTTGATACAGAAACAAAATGAAGCTTATTTTTTTGTTTGCTTTGTAAAAACCCACTGTCTAGAAATATGTGAAGGGCTTGAAAAATCAACAAAGCATTTTGGCTTGACCATAGCAAACTACTCCCCACTGCCAGAACTGCAGGGGGTTCCAACAGTAGGTGTTTTTAAAAATGCCTTTTTAAGCTACAGACCATGGCAACATGCCTTACCGCGACATACACAGGTTAAAAGCAAAATCGTTTCATCTGCAAGAACATTGGTGGGTGTGACAATAAAAGCAAAACCGGTGTGACAAAAAATGTTATTGAGAGCTTTAGAGCGATGTTTAATTAGTACCTCGTTAGAACATTTGTCTGACATTTGAATCCCCATCTGCTCATTGTTTTTCTCAGGGTTGTGGTGTAGATTTGAAGAGCATAGAAAGTGAAGAGACAGGTTTAAATGCTGAATTTCATGTGTTTAGAAAACTTAAAACACTCAGCAGAGTGTTGAGTACAGAGTAGAGTACAGTACACAGCAGAAACAATAGAATTTTAAAAGCTCTGTAACCACCATATATATATATATATATATACACACACTGTATATACACTGTATATATGCCTACATACACTGTATATATGCCTATATACACACACTACATTATTGGCATTTAGCAGACACTCTTATCCAGAGGCTTACATCAATTACAGGTTTTTACAGTGTTATCCATTTATACAGCTGGACACTTACTGAAGAAATTGTGGGTTAAGTACCTCACCCAAGGGTAGAGCAGCAGTGCCCCTGTGGGAATCAAATATAGCCCTGTGCTGGCAGTCATTTCAGGAGGAATTTGAAATCACGTTGAAAACCTTTAGGAACAATTGGAACTATAGAACATGGACAGAACCCAGGAATGCTGCAAATACCACTTGGGATGTGCTTTCATAGAGGTGACCTCGTCCAAGAACACACCAAGAAGGTGCAAAGTTGTCATTGAAATGTAAACAGGAACTGTGTGAATGTGGCAGTTTGGTTGCCATGGAGAAAAGAGAGGAACATGAGCTGAGGAGAGCGTGAGTGAGGGTAGCTTACTACTTTGCTAATTGTGAAAAAAAAAAAGTTATTAATTTTAGAATAATTAATCAAAAAAGACGTACATGAGGTTTAGGAATTTTGTTTAGGAATCAGTTGTTAAATTATCAGTCAGTAATATCATTGGGCAATGTTTGTTCTCCTACTCCTGGTGTTATCCTGGAGTACATGAAAAAAGGAAGGAAATCCTGTGACTCTGAAAATGTCTGAAAACACTGGAAACACAGTACACTCCTGAATGGGATATACACAGAGGGCAATATGGGCTTTCATATAGATGCAGATTCCAGGAGCAATTCTGACCGTTATTTTTTTATAACGTTATTTTACGTTACTTATGCACTTGTGAGGATCCTGGTATGGACACACAGAACAAAAAGACACCTGTTACCAACCCTATATATATATATATATATATATATATATATATATATATATATATATATATATATATATATATATATATATATATATGTGAACTATTACAGGGTCTGCATAGACTATCCCACTCAGGGCTGTACACTTTCTGGAGGGCAGGAGGCCCAGTTTAAAAAAGGTGGTTGATCTGTCAGGAGAGGGTTTTCAGAGAAATCACACTATGACACAGATTGTACATGTTACATACATCAGTAGTACCATTTAATCACTCATTTTCAAGTTTTTGTTGTGTCCCAGTCCACCACCTCACCCAAGTTCAATGCAGTGGCAACCCATTGACTGAGGCAGTTGTGAAATCTGACTCCCTATCTCAAACCGGATGGCACGAGCTAGCTAGGCCACAAGCTGGCCAGTATGCCAATGGAAAAGCATTGCAAAGCTTTGCAAGCAAAATGATGTCTATATGAGGCAAGTGTAATAGGCCGCAGCTCCTAACGGCTTGTCAGGGAAAAACTGTGCATGACTGACTGATGGTGGCTAGCTAATCAGTATTGTTAAGACACCCTTCGCCGTCTATGATGATTTGTTCGAAGCTGGGACAGCATTCAAAATCATTACTCAGCTATTAGCGCCGAATCGTAAAATGAAGATAACAATGGTTTAATTGCATTAAAATGGTGGAAGCAAGCAGGGGCTCAAAATGGTTATTGATCTTATTTTGTCACTGTGATCAGTCAACTCCCCTCATAATCTGGCAATCAGGCTAGAAAATATTATATATTTCACATTTTGACGTATCTTGAGAAAGAAATTGTGGTTGTACATACTTTGAGGTACAAATTAATTTGGTTTGTTCCAAACTGTACTCAGATTTACAGTGCATGAACTACCATTCTCATACTAGATACTTACTGTTCAGATAAAAATGATCCTTTTCACATAAATGTTAACTCTGTGACTCAATTTTTTCAGTCATAGTTTTTTCAGTCACTACATAGCAGAAGGTATAATTACAACATGAGTTTTACAGAAGAGATGGCTTGATGCAAAATAGCTTAATTATCATAGGGGCAGGAATGGCTGATTGCATTCATTAGATCATCCAATTTCAATAAATGTACGAAAGAGCGTGAGTTCATTCCAACTCCATTTCCAGTAAATTAGCTTCAGGAGGAAGTTTTCGAGAGAATATGCTTTGGTATATAGCAAAGAGGTTGGTAACAGATTGTGCACTAGATTATGCAATACAACAGAAGCTTGTTTATTAGAAATGTGTCTCCTATTGACCACCTCTCTTCATTACTACCACCCTGGCTTTCACTAAATTTCTCAGACCCAGCCATTTTCCATTCAAAGAAACTGGCAGTGAGCCTTACTAACCCTATTCTCTCCTTAGCAGTCAGTGATTATTTGAGCCGAAGGCAATCTTTCTCAAATGAGTCATCATACACTTACACTATAGATACAAATCTTATTTTCAGTGGAAATCATATAATGTACCATCGTACAATTTCATTGTATGTGTGGAGACACATTAATTCATGAGGACAGAAAGTACATTTCAATAATAAGATAGGAGATTTACTTTTATTATCATTACAGATGTTAAATATTCCTGAAAAAGAGAAACTGCATAGGAATAATCAGATGTATGTGTTTTGAGATAACATAAATATATTTACAACAGAAGATATTTTACGGAATGACTCTACGGAATGTTACAGAACATTTTGATTTTCAAATAACCTTTGTGAAAGTACCATATGAACCGCAACTAAAACTAATATCTATAGGAATTAAAGGGGATATATCTTATTGGAAACGAAATTGGCTTCAGGTCAGAATACAGAGGATAATGATAAGGGGGAATTCATCTGAACAGTGAGGCATAGGAAGTAGAATCCCTCATGGGTGTGTCTTGGGACCAGTGCTTTTTCTCATGCACATAAATGATCTTGATGAGGATGAGGTTGATGACATTAAATTCAGGGGGGAGGAAAGCAGTGTGGAAGTTAATAAAATAACGCACACATTTTTTAACAAGATTCAGAAATGAGCAACCAAGTGGAAAATAAATTGAATGTAATGAAATGAGATAACTTGACCATAACAATTTAAGGAGGTCAGGAATTGTACATTGAGCTGAAGCAAAAAAAGAGAAATAGGATGCTTGAATTTGAAAAAAGCATAGAGTTTTAGCTGTTTAGCTGGTGTTTTATTCTGTGTTTAGAACATTGTGTTTGTGTTTGTTACATGCTTAAGAGAAGGGCAACAAAATAATTTCACGTTGGAAATGACAGATTAAGTAAATTAACAGATTAATTTACTCAGACATGGTAAAAGAAGACTGAGGTTTCAGACTAAAAGAAGATTGAGATTTCAGATTAAATTATGTGAAAATAATCAGTGGGTTACATGTATAGCATGAATTGCAAATCTGACAAACTTCCATATATTTTAATGACATTTTATTTAAAAGATGATTTTTCACACATTTACAACTTGCTTAAGCATGCATAATTCAGAGATACAAATGCTTTACTAAACACAGCACTAACATTTACAAGGATTCATGTACACAGTACCATATCGCAAATTCATCAAGCATTAAACTTTAGTGAACTGAAATGCATTAACATGTTACACTGACACATGGCAAAAATAATGACTCTATCAGGCTTTTTATAAATCTTAATTCATGAAATGCTACTGATTGTTTGCAAATGACGTGCTAGTCATCAGACACTTGTCTGTTGGCCAAATCAACACAAAATTTAGAGAGAAGTAAACTGTCAGTTATATATAACACTATGTCTTATGTGGTTCACAGAATTATTGTTAACTATTGAAAAGTGAGATTAAGCGAGACGAAACAATAAGCTTTACACACGCTGATCCCACCTATTAGTGACGCTGTTTGCAAATTATTTTTCTGTTTCAATGTTTTGTAAGGTTGCAAAAATATGTTGAACAGACGTTCATTTTGTCGACCTGGAACAAAAGGAGGAGAATATTCTGTACTGTATTAAAACAGTAATTTGCATGTCCACAAGCTTGTATTTCCACAGTGCAAATTGTCCATCTTGCAAGCAAAGAAAAGCCTTTTTTGATCTTCATAATTAATGAAGGCATATTTCCTGACATCTGTCACGGTCTGTGGAGGTCAGAGTCTAGGTTTAAAAACAAGTCATTACTGACATTCTTGGACCAAGCCATGGATCTTTGGCAGTCATTAACTGAGGACTGTGAAGCTTCAAACACCTTGGACACTGTAATTAGTTATAATGTAGCAATTCTGACCACATGCATTATGTTCAGAGGGTGAATCCTGCAGGATTTCTTGTCTGTATGGTAACACATTCAGTGTGCTTACAGTTATATCCAGCAGCTGAAGCATGTACCACACTGTTTTTTTCACAGCTTTGTCACGTGAACTCGTATGCCAGAATTTTTGCTCCATCTCACATTTTTTTTTTTTGTGCACACAGTGACACATAGTCAAAGCTTCCACAACAGGAAAAAACAGCAGGAAAGGAAGAGAGGAGAGACAGAGACAGACAGGAAGAAATAGAAAGACACATTGTTTTGTAAAAGCTAAAAACAAAAAAATAACCCGGTGAAGGAATTTTTTAAACTTTTTTATTTACAGCACCAGGGTGATTCACAAAAAAAAATACCACAGTCTCTGGAGAGACTTTTCAGATTTCAGATCATGGATCTGAAATGAACAATAAAAATACATGTGTGATGCACTAAATCCAGCCTCTTACAGATGCTGCAGCAGGAGCACCATGGATCACAGTTCTGAAGAAAATGAAGCCAGCGCCTCACAATGACGCCTCACTTGCAAATAAAAAAGGCAGTGGTATAATTACGTATGTAAACATTATGGCGTATTTGACCGTCTTCTACCCAAACCCGGCTTTGTCAGTCGCTCCAGTACTATCTGGACAGCCTGCAGGCATTGCGCAGGCCGTAGCAGCAGATGATCTCCTTGAAGGTCTTGCGCATCTCCTGGCTGCGGAAGGCGTAGATGAGCGGGTCGATGACCGAGTTGCACATGATGAGGATGAGGTACATGTTGAAGTGCGACATGAAGCAGACGCAGTAGAGGTTCCTGGGGCAGGAGATCATGAGGATGAGGTGGAGGAAGAAGGGCGCCCAGCAGACGATGAAGATGCCCAGCAGGATGGTGAGGGTGATGGCGCCCTTCATGCTGGCGCGCTGGTGGATGGAGTTGTAGCCGGGCAGCGCGGCGATGCGCTTGACGTGCGAGCGAGCCAGCATGAACATGTGGCTGTAGAGCGAGGCCATGAGCACCAGCATGGCGAAGAACATGGACACCAGGCAGATGATGACGGGCGTTGTGTCCGAGTAGATGATGAAGACGATGCCGCAGCCCGTGCAGAAGGTCCAGATGCCGCCGATGATCAGCGCCGCCCGCCGCACGGTCATGATGTTGTGGTAGCGCAGGGCGTAGAAGATGGTGACGTAGCGGTCCACGGCGATGGCCAGCAGGCTGCACATGGAGGCCACCACGGAGATGCAGATCATGGAGTCGAAGACGTTGTCCATCTGCCGGATGAAGTGGTCGTCCATCACCAGCCGCTGGTTGTTGAGCATGTAGATGACAATGGTCTCCCAGGCGTTGGAGACGCTCACCAGCATGTCGGCCACCGCCAGGCTGCAGACGAAGAAGTACATGGGCGAGTGCAGGTTCTTGTTCTTCACGATGGCACAGATGACCAGGATGTTCTCCAGCAGGCTGATGATGCCCAGCGTGAGGAAGACCTCGGTGGCGATGTTCAGCTGCTCGCACGCCGTCGGCTTGGTCTTCCCGGGGGCCTCCGTTGTGTTGCCCGATGTCGCGCTGTAATTGGCGAAGAGAGGCCCTGCCGACGGGGACACCTCTGACGCATTCATCTCGGCTGCTGTCCCGGAGGATTTGACCCGTGGCCCTTTCAGGTCAGCAGCTCACCACACTGTGCATCCTGACCACGCTCCCTCTCCCTGTGCAGAATGAGAATGCAGGCATAAGATACATGCTGCAGGTTATGGCACGCAGCCCTGTTATCAATCTAAAGACAATACACTTAGTCCTTTATTTTGAGTGAAGAATTTAAGCGCTACTTCTTCTCAGAGTCAAGTTCTTTCTGTTCATTTCAACATGCGCTAAAACTCAGGATGTTGTGCATGTATCTAAAGTAGTAACACTTGATGCTGTCGCTCAAAGTTAAGGACGAAGGATCCTGAGAAACTAAGGCACTGGTCTTGAGCACAAGCTGAGTTCTACTGTGTCATCAGCCAGTGATGTCCATGAGCCCACAGTGTCAGAAAAAACTGGCTTTGTCCAGCTGGGCATAGGGGGAGTTATGTCAGCAGGGATTGCTCATTTCGCTATTGTCAACAACCTGCAAGTTGCTTGAATGATGTCAGTGAAGGCTGCAGTACCACTTCAGCAGCACCAGCTTGCTATGGTGCTCTGTGTAACTCGTAGAGTGAAAAATGGTCTCGGTTGGTTGTGAGTGTATTTGAGGATTGAATTCACTATGCCCCAGCACTCCTGTGTAAGTGCAGTGGTTATCCCAGTGAGACAAGCCCACAATATCCAATTGGCATTTCCAAAAAGAGGGCGGCAGAAAGGTGAAAAAAGAATTACAAAAGTGAAGGACAAAATGCATTGTAGTTAGACTGAATCTGGGACACAATCTCATGGAAATTTACTGGCTTGACAAATTACGAATAGAGTAAACAAGACAAATAGCACAATTTCACATAAATATCTGCAATTTTGTGGGATAACACCACCTGGAGCAACACTTTCTCTTGCTCAAAACAGTTTAATCAGAATGGCAAGGGCTGCTGGAGCATATTGTGGGCAAAACTGGTGGCCAAATATCTGATTTCCATCCATTTCCCCGGGAAGCCATTTTCTCAGCAACTGCTTGAGGTGCGGTACTGATACTTTTCACCTTCAAGGTCCTCTCTGACACGCTGCCTCGCCGTATCTGTCAGGCAGTTCAGTGCATTCAATCGGCCTGCCTCTGTGTAGACTGAGTCATCGATGACACTGAAGCACTGAGATCTTAGATGAATCACCGTCTCGGGAGACAGCACAGCGCCAAACAAAAGCAGACAGTTTAACACTTTTAAGCAGACGCCATTTTAATATGCGCAGTTTTTAATAACTTACTGGCCCACATTGATGAGCTTTGATGAATTAATGAGTTTCACAGCGTAGCAGACTCCCTTATTTGATTTTGTGGGTCAAAAGAATGCTTGGCTTCTCACCCTGCTGGATGTCTTCATTAAGCAAAGAGAAAGGGGACAGAGAGGAGAGGGTGGAAGATTTGCTCATTTATTTGTTTACTTCAAATGTTTCTGTCTGAATAATTCTTTCTATATTTAATAGTTTACCGCCTCAAAAAATACACAGCGACCTTAAAACTGTATAATCCTCTGTCCCTTGGAATGGAGAAAAAAAAAACTAATTTGAAAGGATTTGAGGAATGTTTCACTGAACACACAAGTGCATGTTCTCTCTTTCCAGTGGACTGTTTGCTGATTGCTTCATCTGCAACAGGGTGAAACCTGGAATATGGTGCCTCAGACTTTAAAAAGCAGCTGTATATCTAACTCAAGCTACACAAAGTTTCTGAGAAAAGCAATTAAAGAGGTTCTGCATTCTGCATTTACCCCCCCAAACACATACCTATAAGAAGCAAAACCTCAGTTAGCTGCCAGTTTTATTTGTTATGCATCCTGTTCAGGATTAGTTTGTCAGCCATCAAGGATGGAAAGCAAAAATGAAGACAGAATGTCCATATTTATTGTTGCGTGATATTAGGTATGCATACTGTATATGTAGAGAGCATTTGCCTGTGTGGAAGAACAACATGCAAAATGTAAGCGCTCCGTATCGCTGACAGTCCGTATCACAAATAAGCATTCCACCCTGCTTGGTATTCAATACCAAAAAAAATCGGCTTGAAAAACAGAATGAAAAGAGGCATTGCCACATAGAGACAGAGTGCAACGCGTCATCGGAGGGAAAACCACGCCCCCCGTGGGGGAAAACATTCCGTGAAGTTGAACGGGAGTGAATGGGAAATTGTGGGACATCGTGTCTTGAAACAGCTTCACCAAAAAACGTCAAAGCCAGCCTATTTCAATACCCTTCTGCCCGAAGAAAGGGCCAGATATATAGAGAAACTAAGTCTGATTGGACTCCCTCAGTGTCCCTTTTCTATCCCAACTACTAAGCCAACTGTGACATCTTTTTGGCTCCGTTTTGCGTCTTGGAATCCTGTAAAAGCTTAAATCAGGGTTAGTTATCTTATTTGCTGTGCAACCCACCACGCAACAGCTTTTTGGCATGGTTGCGATTTTAAGACAAGAAAGAGAACTGTGCAATGCAAATCAATGGAAAGTGCAGCGTTGTTTTCCCCTATGGCATGGGCGTGGCCTTAATGCGCTCTGTCTCTATGTCAGCTGTGCTCCGCTCCAACGGCGGGCTTTGGACAATTTGACTCATCCTCAGCTCTGCAAGTTGCACTTGGTAAATAATTCATCTGCTTATCAATGACAAGTTACATTTTATCCAACAGCACAGATCGACATTTACTATTTAAGGGCAGAACAGCTGTGCCCCACTTAGGGTTTGAACCCACAACCCATTTATTACGGGCCCAGCTCTGTGAATTCCACACCAGTTGCTGGTCCATAAGTCCAGCGGCACAAAGAATATGTAACCTTTCTGTGGTTATTGTAATCTTCTCGATGGCAAATCTTCCTAATGCATGAAGCTGTTATTTTTTTCAATAGCTTATCTCTGCTAGACGTACAAATTGCATACACGTTATTGCAATTCTGTTAATCAAATCTGAGAGGAGCCCCAGCCACACAGCTAAGGCACATGATATTCTCCAATACAGAAGAGGCATGCGTGAAAACTGACACACAATGTCCAAGGTCTTAAACAAATTAAGGTAAGTGGGGTAAAGTCAAATGCTGGGGCAGCTGAATAATGAATTTAATTTGCAGGTGGTCACTTCCATCTCAAGGGAACTGTGATCATCACGGCCTTCAACATGGCAACTCAAAAGCTAAGCTTGGTGGAAGCTATACCTAAGAAAATACCCCTGAAGGCGTCTGTGGTCACATCATTCTCAAGCAGGTCACATAGGATATTGATCAATATACGATCAAATTCCATCTCTGCAGTTCTGCTCTCTCCCACCTTATCCCCCACCACCCACCGTTACAAGAGTAATCATGAAATCATGGTAGATTGAATGTGAAAAGACAGAAACACCGTACTCTCTTCCATCAACCACTATTTAACAATCTCATCAGAAAACATACATTTCTGGCCAAAGCTGATCAGTTACAGACCATAAAGCTCACATCTGGCATGAAGAGAGTCATGCGCTGCTAGGAAATGAAATGAAACAAACAATGTCAGCGGGGAGTGAGATAGCAGAGTCAATCAGTGACCTTTGACCCCAGGCTGAAATGTAATGGGCCCTGATGTTTTTACCTTAATACTTCCACTTGTCTCAACCATATTGTTGTGGGTTGTTTTTACCCATGTCATTTACATGCATTGATTTATTGAGACTACTTCCTTGTGAAACAGGGTTAAATGTAGTGCATACTTTATATTTGATGAAGTAAGAGAGTGAAGTAGTTGATATAAGAGGCCAAAACATTTCTGCAAAAATGGGAAAAGGTCAGAGCTAACCTGTTTTAGCAAAGATTATATTTTGTTTCATTTGGTTCCTTTTCGTTTGCAATCTTGTCTTACTTCACTGCCCTTCATATATTATTCTACTGTAATCAGCAACAACACTAACTACTCCTGTTCCTAACTTCAGAGTGGTTCTTTATGTGCTTAAGGCATTTGTAACTCTGACTTTTCTTACAGTTGTTTATGTAGATGTTTACTGCTTCAAGCCTTACGTCCAGGTCAAAAACTACAGGACAAGGAATGCATGGTATATTGTAGGCTACTAATATGGCTACATGGCTACATGCCAAGACCTAAAATAATTCTGCATTGTATAAATACAGGCCACAGCTACACATTTAGCTGCAGTATACTTGACTCACATGGCTTTTGTGTTGCAAAGTTACATTCCTAATTAAGAGGACAGTACAAACATCACATGTTCCATATTTAATGGCAAACTAAAAAAAGTCTTGGTAACTTCAGACTGAAGTGTTTTGTACAAAATCCAAAACAGAACACTAGAAAAACCGTGTGTACTGCATTAGGTTTTTTTTTTTTTCTAAGGTGAGGAGAAACAATTAAATTTTTCTTTTCCCACCCACCCATTAAAAAAATCAAGCTATGTGAATTGCATTTGTAGTATGACTTCTCATTTCAACTGTGTGGGAAGAATGCTTGATGGAGAGGCTCTGGCTAGTCATTACTGATCACCCTCTCCATCAATTACCGCATGTTAAAAAGTAATTATAACAGTTGCACGTCTGAGGCAGCCACACAGATTCCCACCTACAGACAGACACCAGCAAAAAAAAAAAAAACTTTACTTGCTGTTTGTTTTATGTGTATGGCAATTTGTTTAGGATTCTGTGATCTGTTGATTGTGATGTATGGTAGTGTGTGTACTTGGCTTCCCTTAGTTTCTAGGCTGTCTAGTCAGATTTCACAAGCTAACCAGTGGTAGGGCTTAAATAGTGTTATGCCCACAATCACTGGTCTGGGAGTTAGCCTGGTCTAACAATGTTGCTCATTCAGCTTGAAGGGATACAATTCTGTTCTTTTGAACTGGAAGTCATTCTGGATAAGAGTGTCTGCTAAATGTGTGTGATGTAATATAATGTAATGTAATGTAGTTTTTGGAACAGCAGCACCAGACCTGGTGGCTATACCATGTGACCTATAGCCATTCTAATGCTGTGGGCACTTCCCCTACATCCCTTCATATTGTAATGTGTTTTCAGGAAATCTGAAAAATATACACCAACTAAGGTGACCCATGAAAACCCATTCAACCAATGGCAAGTGAGACATGGTGACAAAATGTAACTTGGTCCTCACATCATAAAATTCATTCGCTCAAGGCATGCATTCTCATGGCCTGCTTTCTCACAAGTCAACCTTTCCTCTGCAGCGTAGAGGCTGGTTGGCACAGGGACGTCATGCGGCAAATGCTGCAGTTGGCCGGGTAGCCCGTGACTGTACGTGATTCACAACGTATGCACAATCCCTCAAGGGAAGTGAGGAAAAAGCAATAGAGAAGGAGCAACGAGTGAAATGCACTGATTAGCTCCGGTCTTCAGAACCAAACTCTGGCGCTGGGGGAACGGAGACTGTGGAAGGTCACTGCTGAAGATGAGAAAATGCAGTGGAGAAATGGTGTATTGTCAATGCCGCAGGCTAAGGTGTAAAGGCTAATCGAAGCATTGAAGGCCAACACATGCAAGAAGTAAAGAACAACTTAGGCTTGATTAACCCTTTGGCCTTGTTCGATTTCGTCTGTGATTTTGCACTTGCACTGGGCATGCAGGACACATGTAAAGAGAAATCCAAACCAAAACGGACTCTTACCATTAGCATTATCATTGGACTAAAGGATTCTGTCAGTATCTTAAGCAGTAATGTCACTCCTACATTCTCATCCATTTTTGCATTTCAGCTTACAGAATGCAAACTGCCATGTAATGTCGAGGTGTCAAGAAGTATGTAGTTGAATTATGTGTTATTTGAGCCATAAAAGGAAAAAATGATGCTCACTCAGTCACAGCATGACAGTAAAGCAGAGTGATGCGCTATAGTTCCTCACGATCTTAGTGATAATATGTCATATTAAGATGAAAGCGAGAGAGAGAGAGAGCAGTACTCATTTCTGCAGTGTCAAAACAGCAGCCTTGACAGTTGCCTGCACTGCATTGCCCATCTCTAAGAAAGAGAACTAGACCTCATAATTTCACACTCTCCATGGGAAAAGTGTGAAGTGTCTCACTGCTGCAGTACTATGTATAATTAGTGTATCTCAAATGTAATGGTCTTACTGTGTTTAGGAAATGACGCAAGCATAAAAGCAAAAGAGCTTATTTAGCAATGCTTCCTCCGCCTTCTATCATGATGGCATCGATGATGACGATGATGATCATCAGCTTCACCTTGCCTCAGTTTGACACATGTAATGATTTTGTAATGTTCCAAACAAAGATTCCAAATGAGAATTTTCATACAATCCCTGTGCAATTAACCAAACCTACGGAAACCAGACCCAAAATCTGAGTCTCCATTCTCTTTCTCTGTCATCTGCTCATGGCAGCCCTCCTCAACCCCATCACCCCCCTCTTGATTCCTTCTTCGTGATGTTCAAACGGAAGGTCAACAGCCTCTGTCTCGTGGGCAAGTGCAATCCCTTCAGCGTACTCCATGCCACTACACCCACATCAGCAGCAACCTCCAAATTCTCCAATAGATACATTCACATTGTATGGGAAATTGTATGTCGTGAATTGTTCATTGGAAGAGTTTCGTTACTTGTTTTCGGCCATGTTTTGTGCACCATAACGTCAGCTATTGCTGCATTTTGAATGTAAGAGGGACTTCTTTTTATTTGAAGGATAACACAACTGTTTTCTAACAGACATTTTCCCCATCTACCTCAGATCACTTCAAAATCTCATAAAATATTAATATGTGTAAGGCTTCCGTACCCCTGCACAGCCTTTTTGATTTTTTCCACACAATGGTTGGTGCCAAGAAAGCAAGACGATGATTTAGATGACATAATGATTTTATACTGGGACATTTTGTGTTTTTCTGCCTCTTTTATCTCAAGCAGGTTATTCATTTGATCATCTTCTAAGACATCCTTGGTTTCATGTTCCCTGCTCTTTGTCTGCCATCACAGTGATCTGATGGATTCAATACAGTCTGTCTACTCTGTCATGATGCACACCCACACGTTTAACACATATCATTGTCCAACAAAATCTAATCTACTAATAGGCACTACTACTAATTTTCAGTCTTTTGTGAAACCTGAGCTGGACAAATGGATTTCTGGGAGTGGTGTGAAGCAAATTGGACACCATGCCTTACGTAAGAAATGGACCCACCTTTGTGAACATCAGTGTGGCTCATTTATGCTACTATCCACACACCGTTCTTTGCTAGTGTCATTTAAATTGCATGATTCGTTTCTGTTTATAACAGTTTTGAACTGAGTGATATCTCTGCCTGTTCAAAATATTCTGCAATGACACTCTATAATTAATTTGTCAGCATGGCTAACCGGGATTTAAATCTGAAGTATAGGCCTATATTTCTGCTATAAATAACTTAACGTTTTAAATAACTGTCTCACATACCAACCAGATTTATTTTGCATTTTCTAATTAATGAATAAATAACTCATAATGACTTTTTTTCTGAGACGTGTGTTTAAGATATCATTCCTGGAAACCGAAATAATAAAAACTCATTCCCTTCAGGGGCAAAGCTCTTTTGCCTGCATTTCTACGCCTGAGCGCCAGAGCTTCGCGACTTCAAAGCCACTAATACGCCTCTCTGTCTGTTCCCTCCCCTTCAGCTTTTTAACAAATGTCTAGCGTTATTTCCTGCAGATATGGTCACGACCAAGGATTTTAAAATAAAAGCAATAAAACACCCGTGCGCACGTAGACTCCCCCACATACACGCGCCATCGTAAGACACGACTATTTCTCTTACATTAGCGGCATGAATTACCTTCCAAACCAAGCACGGGAAGAAATGCATCATGCATATCTCCTGTCATTGTATGTATTAAGTTATGTTTGTCTCACTGTTTTGTTCCTGTCCTACTGCTGCGAATAGTCTGTTTGACCATGTTAATCCGTTTGCTTGAAACCGATATGTCATATTTTACAATGTACACATTGTCCAAGAATACAACTGGATATTTACTAGGGCAATTGCCCTGCTCCAACTTACAATAGCGGTGCCCTGCCCAAGTTTTAATCCTCGTCCAGTTGTGTTGAACCACCTGTTATTTTATTCATATGCCGTTGACTTTAAAGCTAAACGGTGGTTTTAAAAATGCGCCTTTCAGTTTCAGCGCTTTTATCCGCAGGGCATGTGTTCCAACCCAAGTGATCCATTTAACTTATGTAAATATACACATCATTTCTTTTTCATGCCATCAAAATCGATTATTGCTGAAGCAAATTGCATTTTGAAGCAAACAGTGTGGTAATCAAAGATCACTGCCACTACCACTTGTGTGTAAACCCTTTATTTACACTCGTAAGGGTGAGCGCTGGCAGTCGGAGATCAGGGGATGGAAGGTCGTGCGCCCCAAAGTCCTATCTTTCAGCTTTCAGAACCGGCTCAGTGGACAGCACCCAGTCCTGGGTTTGTCCGATGAAAGGCTCGACAACAAACAACTGACATCAAGCAAACGAGTTTACGGCTCTCTATATGGTCCAGTAGCCAGGACAACATCTTGACTAAAAGTGGGGCCCCGCGTCTGTCACCCTTTCATCATAGTTCGTGTTTGTGTAAAATTAAAATACAATACCAGTGTTAGTGACGTTTCATTGTTGTTCGCACATATTATTCCACGTCTAATTTAAGTGGTTGTTCACTTTGTTCAACTGCAGTAGAACAATCTTTTTTTTAGTTTAGTTGTACGCGTGCGATTTCTGTAATTTCGTTTTCCCGGACAATGACAATGAAGATCTCTTATCCTTATTCTTATTGCGACTGATAGGGTAAACAACAGAAAATCGATCGCAGTGATGGTAGCGTGATAAAAAAAAAACAGCACTATAATGTGAATAAATGTGACATAATGTTATAATGTTAAAAAAACAGCACACAGTGCATTTACACAACATAATATTTAAAAGAAGCAAATTATGTTGATTCGTTATGTTACCTAAAGGAATCCAAACCTTTTTTTCTCGCAATGTTAATTAAAATTAAAATCAATTAGTTATGAAGTTATGAATAAGTAATTAAAAAAAAACCTCCTACCTCTCTTAGGATCGTGCAGGGTGTCTGTGGGCGGTTTAAGCAATCCTGCCGCGAGACGACGGTGGGGAAGCCAGTGCTTTGCAAATGTATCCACCCTCACTTGCCACTATTGCCGTTATCGCCGGCGGATACGCTTTTATAATTCTGCTGGCGCTAGATGCAAACGTGGATCTGAACATATATAGACGCTAGAAGAGACACTGAGCGGAGAACTCCACCTCCCACTTTAATATGTGTGCCAGGCAACAGCGCACTGGTTTTACGCGGTTTCTCGCCTCCCGCGCAAAGGCACTAATTTCACCGCACTCTCATTTGCATACCACATAAGTGTGTGCGCTCCTGTCAACGCTATTTCTTTAAAGCCTCGTCAAATCTCGTATTGCTCTGACACTCAGAACTTACTTCAACATACCGAAACACAGACAATGGCGTCTGTTGTCCATGGTTTTGCATGTTTCTTACATAACCTGTGAATTAAATGCTATGCTGTGCTTAGCATGCTGATGCAAGTTGTAGGTCTACTCAAACAATTTTTTTAAAATAAGAAGCAGGGATGGTCTAAGATGGTCTCAAGATAGTGAAATAATGCAATGTTCCTTTATGTATTTATGGATGCAAATCCATCCATGTTTTAATGTTTTCATTATGTGGCAAATAATTTGGTGTTGAATGCCACAAGGTCCACATTTATTTATAAATATTTTTGATATCAGTTATTTTAAAAAATATGACTTGCATATCCTTGTTATGCAGTATTTCCTGTCTTATCGTAATTCTGCTGACAATTGCTTTATTTTTTCATAAACTGTTTTTGTCCAAGCCACCGAGCTAAACAAAACTATCCAATGGAATACAGATGAATGTTAAACTTTGACCGAGCTTCTGAAGATACTGATCAAGTAGACTATTCCTCTGAGTGCGCTGCTCAGAAAAGGAGCTCAATTTCCAGAAAAATAAACTATATAAATTAGCTGATCTATTTTTATGCACTATATGAATACAGCTGTCTAACCTTCTTAAAAAGTGTGTGGGTGGGTGTTGATGTTTTGATGCCTCCAATTTATAGTTATTGATGTAGGCCTGTGAAAATGCTGGGTGGCACCCTGCACTTTAAGATGGTTTAAAAAACGTCAGAACTATGGAAAATATAAAATAGATGCCATTTAACTGCCAAAACTGAGAAAATGTTTGAAAAAGACAGGCTTTTAAGTTATGGTAATTTCTTCCATCCTACAGGAAATGTGAATCCTTTCAATAATTTGAAACTGCAACAATTTCAGGACGTACATGCATCGCAATCTAAACAAGATCAGCAACATATGAAACTAATCATTAGCACTATATTGTCCAACCTAACTTGCATTGTAAAATTTGAAAATTAAACGAGGCAACCAAAATTCACATTCATTCTACTTTGGCAACAGTCTATACCCTGTGTAATAAACATATCGATAACTTACTTCAAAGATGTAAATCTTTCAGATATGATTGAAGTGAATACATTTCCTCTACAGGTTTTCTCTTTTTTCAAGACTGATGACAGAGACAGTCTGACAGATAGTGACGGTCTTTGGTTAAAGTTCTTCTAAATGCTCGTGAATAGTTCACACACTATTGCATGTCAGGGTTCAATCTGTCTCATTTGACATTCTGAAAGAATTTTCCTTGTGCTTGGCTGCAAATTAGCCACTTATACATGTATCAGTCTGTTTGTTTCACCACCAGCAGGCGATGAGAGGCTTGAATGATAGAGGTGGTCAGGCCATACAACTTGTGACCAAGGATTGCATTTGATTTCTAATGGGCCACTGTTACTCTGCCCTTGGGCTTTGTGTATTACATAATCTCAGTGATTAAGATGCAGCTGTACATCTGGGTAATTCACACTGTAACATGTCATTCTGGACTCAAGGCTTCTATCCAGAGAAAATAAACTAAAATGCTAAAGGCCACAGGCAAACATTTGCGTGTCTCTCGCATTTAATTGAGTGGTACTCTCAGTCCCAAGTAAACCAAAAGGATCGCACTTTAACAAAAGTAATTCAAGGGTACAAAATCAATATGTATTCATTGCAGCCTGATTTGAAACCGTAAAGGCTTCTCCTCTCTGTGGTATACTGTGCAAAAATGAGTCAGTGTATATGAGGAAATGTATCTTATTGCTCTCTTCAGGGTCTACTCCATCAGTTTCTTTACATCAGGTGTCTGCACAGCTGTATCACAACCTATACATGTGAATGCGTGGCTCTCAATGATAAATGGTACAATCTGTATACACATTGAAGGTAATGGAATAAACTGGAAAGAATTCAGCAGGAAATGATGGTCCTGGTGGACCCATGCTGGTACAAGCTTCCTGTGCTGGTACAAGCCTCCAGCCCTTGAATGGCCGAGTGCATGTCATCAGGTCACTCACCCAAACCTTTGTGGTTCAGTACGGTTGTAGCATCACCCTGCAGTGCGTTAAATTTAAGATGGTGCGACACCTTTACTGTGATGCTGATGAACAGAGAGTAGCGCTTTATGAGGCAGGAGAACAGGAAGTGCCCTGATGTTGTACAAAAGCACAACTGCGTGTGAGTCACCGCCTAATTGCAGGCTCCCTACCCTTCTATTTACACCAGCTCATGTTACGCTACAGCATTATGTGGCCCACCGTGGCTGTGCAGCTACATTTTACCTTTGTTAAAAAGTGGATTGGCCTTGAAAGATTAGCCACTTTCAATACCTCACGTTACTGTATTTTCTAGCCTGCCAGCTAACAGCGTATAATGTAATGGACAGCCATTTTCAATGCAGAGAGCACTCCCAGGGGTGACCTGCCAACACCTGAGAGGATCCATTAAAAAAGTGCAGCTGCCTCAAGTTTCCCACAATGTCTACAAGCGTGGTGGAATAGAAATGAAGCCTGCAAGTGGGAGGATTTATTCAGTAAGCACACACCAGTGTGCTTCACTACAGACTTTACAATCCGTCACAAACCATTTTGTTTCAATAGCTTGAGAATAATGGCGTGTTGGCATGTATTCAATCCATTTCATAACAGGTCCCAATTGAGTGTTGAATTGCTAAAACAAATGAATACACCTGCCAGAACATTTACACTTCCAATACAAACACGGCTGATAAAAAATAACCTAAAAGCTGGACACAATCACCTTCACCCTTGGTTGAGTAGCTTCTCTGGCATGATGACCAGACGTCTAATGCTTGTCCAACATCAGTGCGGCTCCCACAAAGTAATAGGTTGCCCTAAAAATAGACAGAGCGGGATTGTGAAATGACTTGAGAGCTTTTGAAAAGCTCCCTGGCGAGAAAATAAACCATGAAATAATCCGTTATTCCTACAGAGCACAAGATGCTCACCCACTCTCAAGGAAGGAGCCATCACAAAACCAATATCATGCAAGCAATCCACAATTACATGAATTAAACATGAAATGGACCTGAATTATGCAAGTAATTATATAAAAATTGACATGCTTGATACCAAATAACCCCCCTTATGTAAATGTACAATCATGTGTATGTATGACAGCAGTTCAGTCCCTGTAGAGAAAGGGGAGAGAATGAAAGGCAAACTGGTCTGTGGGCACTCTGCGACACAAAAGAAATCTGAAACATTTGTTCTCAGTGTCATTCAACACAATGGGTCCGGCTGAACTAATCCAAAGTCGTCTGTGAATCGCATCTTCCAAAATCACGTACTGTTTGCTGTGCCACTCTCAGACACAGGCATTCTGTAGGCCCCGCATTGCAACTTCGGCCCCTCAGGATCTGTAGCTCTACAAACCAGGTCGTCATTTTTGTGTAACAGTCACAGGTGCATTGTGCGAAGTCTTGGCGGCATGCCTCTTAATTTATCCCGCTGCCTAATTGTAGACTTACGAACCATGACCGTCTCTGCTGAACATCTCCTCCCAGGCTTCAACTAAAGCTCACTGAGCTGCTGCTGCTTTTATCTGGTTTGGCCAAAAATGGCATACAAACAAACAAACAAACCAGGAAGGCAGAAATTATTTCATTACAGCTAGACTGGGCATGCCACTCTTGACAGCCTAGTTTCTCTCCCTAATATGCACAGAAGCTTTAAATGTACTTGGTCCCTGTTTATCTCATTACTTGAAAGGCAACTCGGTGTATAGCTTCACTGCACCTTCTCATTTTTATCCTAGTCATCTGCTGTCCGATGAAAATAACCTGTTTGCAATTTGCATTCATATCATTTAGTTGTTAATGACTAGTTACCTAGCCATAAAAATTGTACCAATGCCTTTATGTACTGATATACTCACAGCAATATCATTAGTATGTTAATCAATACTATTACTCAATTTTACTGATCATAGATATAATTAATCTATTAATTATGTTCCTGAATTTACCATGCTTCCTTCTTTGTTGTGAATGTTCCTTTTTCTCTTTGTTTCATATGTCCTTTTTGGATCTGCATGTACCACACATACATGCCTTGTTCATCAGGCCTTGTTTAAAAAGCAATGAAAAACAGTACAATAACTAAATTACTGTCTGTCATGAAAATGTAAACAAATGTTCAATGATGTCAGATTCAAATTCAAATATCTCAGAGGAGCACTGAGAATTACATGGTTGTTCATATTTTCTGCTTTCTCCCTCACTGTGTTATTTGATAGAAATGATTATTTTTCTCTCCTATTATTCATTTTAATCAGCCTACACATCTGTTTAATAAGAACATGTTCAGAAAAAAATGGCTCAGTCTGAAGCGTGATTTGAGATTGCCATTGATGCTGGGTAGCTCTTCCCAATCAGCCCTATTTGGCATGGTATAAGTAATGCTGTCTGAATTAGATTATTTTTCAACTCATTCTTTGACCATTCTCATCAGTTGTAAGGCATCCCAGCACTTCTAAAAATGTATTTTCTGTATATTTTTATAGGGTATTTTGATATGGATTTTTGAAACAGGAATGTTTTTAGGATAGTATCACAATAATATAGTTTTTAACGTTTGTTAAAAAATGTTTTTTGTATCTGATGCTGTTACATGTGCAGATTTTTATTTGGTTTACCCTCTTGTTTCAAAATGTAAATATTGAATTATTATTCATTGAAATAAACTTCTTCCACTGCTTGGTTGGGTTGCTGCTGGCTTCAGCTATCCAATTTCTTTCAACTGAGGGTCTGTTAGTGTTATACAATCAGTCTCCTTCACTCCCCTGATACACCAGCAATGCTGGTCACCACCACCACCAGCCACATCCCCCACAAGCCACAAAGGTACAATCAGTGTGTCAGTTGTCACAGCTTTGTATATGACCTGTCTGAAACCAGTTAATTTTGTCTGAATATAAAACTGAGATGCAGAAAATAATAAAGAAGAATAAAGCACATTGGGATCACCTTTGGGTGAAAGTGAAAACGTGTCTGACTTTAGTCAGTAGCAGCAGCTTTTGCCCTGGGTGACAGTTTGACACCAGCTCTAACAAGTGTATAATCAGGTTAGGGAAACTCACGACTGCTTTATAAACATGATCAAAAGGGCCACTGAATAGCTGTGTGGAACTGGTCTGTCATAACATCCACAGAGGCCTCCTTTTCAGTTTATATCTGTCGGGCCGACAAACAAACAGCTGCTGGGAAAAGCTGGGTGCAGCTTTATATAATTTAATTCAAGTATAAGCTGTTTTGATTGACAGGACGCGGTATTGTGAAAAGCCACAAAGAACAAAAGGGAATTAATCTGTTATGAATCTGCAGAATGTGACTGCCATAAATGCAATGAATGTACGCTGTGACAGAAATATCAAGTAAGCCGAGAAAGTGCTTTCTCAGACGCTGAGACTGACAAAAAATAACCATCTTTAAGATTTACTCAGCAATTTTCCAGGTAATACTACTCTTTTTGTATCACTTAAAATAGTTACAGTTCAGATGTCATCGCTGGGATGTATGCAATTTCTTTTTTTTCCGGTTTTCTCCATTTCTCCATTTGTATCTCAAGAGCTCAGAATACAGTATTCCACAACACAGAAAAAAGCTAATACATCACTGGTTGTATTGTGCCTAGGTCTATGGGTAGGCACTTTATCATGCATCTTTAGGCATTGTTCCTACAGTATTTGGCTACTTACTGGTTGCGCACTAAACTGTGTTGTAATTGATGTTTTATGTTGGTTATCACTGTAGTTCTTAATGATGATGTGACTGTCGTTTATTCTTGGATTGGTTCATTTCAGTGGGTTTTTTCAGCATCCATTTAAGTGCCAATTAGTCCGAAGTTTCATTTTTCCCCTCTTAGCTGGCTGCTTGGCATAGGTCAAGTGGTCTGCTTATTGGGCATACCTGCACTGAAGCAGGAGTGATAGTGGTAGCCTCCTTATACCAAGACTCAGTCCTGCAAAGACATGGGAGTGCATTGAGGGAGGGCCACTGTATCTCAGCTCAAGCGTGACATTGCGTTGCATTGTCTCTTGTACTTCAGTCAACATGTGTGGTGCCAATCCCTGTCTGTTCCTCCACCCGCCACCGCCACCCCAATCCAAGTGAGATGAAAATCAGTGAGATGACCTTGCTTCGTACTTTGGCAAGAAATTTGTTGCCATTTGCAGCTCCTTTGACTAATCCACAACCCAGTCAGATGCCCACTTGGGCGCTTCTCTCAGCAAGAGCTGCCTCCCACCCTCCTGTCCTGATTCTTCTAGACCTTTCTGCAGCTTTTGACACAGTGAATCATCATGTCCTTCTGTCTATCCTGGCAAAGACAGAAATATTGAACACCGGATCTCATCATTCCTCTCTGGGCATTCCTACTCGGTGGTTTGGAAAGGGGCCAAATCCACCCCTTGAAGCCTTTTTACAGGAGTCCCCCAGGTCTCTGTGCTTGGCCCCCTTCTGTTCTCACTCTATGCAAGAACTCTTGGCTCCATTATTTCTCTTATTACTTCATATGGTTTCTCATATCATTGTTATGCTGATAATGCACAGCTGCTTCTGTCTTTGACACCATTTGAAACTTTCAGCAGGCACCCTGGCTTGTCTAGCTGATGTCTCATCATGGATGTTTAGTCTTCTTGTGAGACCTCCCTTGGCTTAGACTGAAAAGGTCAGCTGCAGTCAGTTCCCCAGACCACCAAGAGCCTCGAGGTGGCACTCAACATCAAATTGACCTCTATGGACCACAGAGCTTGCCTACTCAACCTACTCAACTCTGCTCCTAGTCCAGGCCCTGGTTCTCTCCTTTCTGAAGTACTGCAACCCCCTCCCGGCTGGCCTTTCTGCATGTGTGATCAAACCCCAGCAGCTCGTGGATTTGAGCTTCTCTGATGACACGTCTCCAAACTGTCTTAAATCTCACACACTGCGATCTTGCTGGCAAGTGGTAACCATTTGCATCGTTTTCAAAACACTAGTTTTATCCCATGGGGAACAGCACCCCCTGATCTGCAATCAATATCAGACCTTGACCCAATGTGATCTAAGAACGTCCCATTGTATTCCGAGGTGCAAAGCAGCTTGGCATCTTCCACCACACTAAAGACTGAAGACACACTTCTTCAGACTGCGCCTTAACTCTTAACCAAGCATAACTCATGCTCCCTTATTTCTATAGTTTTAAACTTGTGTATGAAAGCACACATGCAGTCATTCTCACACACGACCCATGTTTGAGGTTAGTTGTGTCCGGTACATCCTATTTGTGCCATTTTCCATGTGACTTCATAAGATGATACACTCTGTTCGAATCCTTTGTAAGTCACTCTGAAGAAGAGCTTCAGCCAAATGACAAAAACTGTCATGCCTTTCGTTGCTGTCATAGTGGTTCCTCCACCTTAGATCCTGTGGGCAGCGTGGAGAGGCTGTGGTGGCCTTAAGGTCATCTGTGATGGGCTGTGCTTTAAAGTTTTAGCCCTCTGATGATGGTGGGCATGTTTACAGCTCCCTCTGCCTCTAGTCCTCCTTTTACCTGTGTTTTCTCCCTGCAATTACAGACCAGTTTCAGAGCCTCACTGTTTTTCTCCGTGTGTCGCTCAGATATCTGTATAAGTCACCATAAATCCTGCTGCTCTCATTCTCTCACACAATAGATTTAAAGGTAGCATACAATTCTGTGGTTTGACTGTTTTGTCATTTGGTATGGTAGTGCCAACTGTGGAGGAAATAGCCTTCTCCCTCTGGCTTACAGGAACTCTCCACTCAATATCCTCCCTGTTTCCTATCTATCAGAGGGCATTCTGGGTAGTCAATTAGCAATTATGTGAGTTCTGTTGTGAAACATGCACATCATGGATACACTTATGTTCTATCGTGCTGGAAGGCACTCTGGATAAGAGTGTCTGTTAAATGAATGTAATGTAATCGTCTCAAACTGTAAGGTGGAGGCGAACTGTAGCTACACATGTAGTGAACAAACATGCTATTTTAATAAACTGCATTCTGCATATGAGAAATACTGATCAAGAAGAATCATCTACATATAATCATTAAAAATACTGGAACAGAATTATTTCTGTACTAACACTATTTACAAATCCCACTTCCCCCAATCCCCCAAACAATTCTATATCAGACTTAGCATCAGCTGAGAATATTTCTCAAGTAATTCAGCTTTGCGATTCACTTTAGTTATATATATTCTGAACAGAATAAACATTCTACACAGAAGAAACAAGACACTCCTTAGCCTTTACACAACTTGCAATTCAAGACTTGCCATGAGTAGAAAAATATAATCTTTTCATACTATATCCATTCTTTACAATAATGCCTTATCATAATGTGTTGTTGCAGTGCTATGCTACCATAAAGCCGATTTACAATTAAAACGCATCTTGCATAAGACAGAAACCTAGCACTACCTAATGTTACCAAGTTAGCTCCATAATATTCACATTCCTTAGCAACACTAAATTATTTTTTAAAAAGCAACACGTATTGCTCAATGTTTTGCAGCTTGCTGTGTAACATTATCTTGTGCTTGAAATACCTACTTTTTAACTATATAAACTTTCATAAATCCACTCCTTGCATTAGTAAATGGTCACAATGCATCTCTATATAGTTGAGTGATAAATTTCATTCATACTTAACCAAAATGTATATATAACTAATGCACAAAACATTCATTGAGGAGACCATAATGGAAGCTACCTTTTTGGATTTAAGTTTAGTCAGACTTCTTTGTTATTTAATTTGACAAATGATGATAGACTAGTTTTGCAGGCAAAACAAGCCCATAGCAGCTATTTAAACACACCTTAAATAGCTATGTAACTGTTCTTTGGTTTACAATGCTTTTTTCTAGCTGACTGCCCACTGGTGGATTTCTGGAGCAGAAGTGACAACTCCCAGGTTATGTACATAGTTTGCCAAGACCTATTCAACCTACAGTCTTGGAAAGTGACTTGACAACAGTCAAAAGTTTGTTCTTACCAAGCAAGTACTACTACTTATAGGATACTGAAGCTAAAAAGCTTCTTTGAAGGCCTGGCCTCACAGAGTCTAGCTACTGTAGGCATTATAGGTAGCTAGCTGTCGGCATGCCTGGCATTAAACCAAGAACTTACATAAAAGCATGCAATGTATTCAGCCATTGGTAGCTTCATGAATACTGGATACAAAAAGGAGTGCTGTAAACTTACCTCTAATTTACAGTCATTCATCCTCTAAATGGCTGTATGGCTTCTAAAGACCAGAACTGTACTTCCTGTGCTGCAGTGATGAAAGAGTTTTCTGGAGAGGAAAACAACAGGTAATCAAGGTTAGGATTCCAAGGTGATATAGTCAGTGCAATTCGCTGATAGACAGAACATATTCATACATGCAGAAACCTACTAACACACACACACCACACACACTCACACACACACACACACACACACACACACACACACACACACACACACACACACACACACACACACACACACACACACACACAGATGAGATCCTGGGATTTCAAGTGACAACATGATTTAGTCCACACTCGGCTATGGCATCAGAATCACTCAGCTGTCATTATGGATGGGAAACCAGCTCTTGTTGAATGCGTAATCACAAATAAGTGATGTACTGAGGGAAGTGCTGAAAATGTACCAATGCATAAGTAATTTCATTATTCAAATTAATACGGTGGAAGATAGATTCAGGGTGGTACATCATCAGTTTTTTTTTTTTTTTGCTCTTGTGATCAATTTCAGGGAAAATACGATCCACACCAAACACGAATGCTTAACATAAATGTGAGGGAATATAACACTAGAAACTTAAAATGTGATGCACCAAGAAATAAAAATGTTGAGAACATGTGAGCTGAGATCGATCGGGTGGAGAAACTGATTTACTAAGCAGCAGTACTTTCTGCTGTTTTTGGCTACCAGCTGTGCTTTTTACCCTTAGTTATACAAAAAAATCTACCCTGACAGCGAGGCTTATTCTGTGCTGATTTGATTAAAGAAAAAAGACTCGGGTTCACTCTACATTTTACATATGTAGGCTGCCTTTAAAATGTTTAAATGTTTAAATTGTTAGGGGGGGAAAACACAAGAGAACCCCACCGAATGCAGTTGTCAACTGATAAACACTATACTGAGTGAGAGAGAGAAGATCTAAATGTAGATGTATTGCATCTTTCCCTAACAAATTCCATACACTGTGAAGCATAAGGGTGCATTCATGTGGGTGCCAAAGGCATTTCTACTGTTTTAGCTCTTATTTTTTTACATTTTTCATATAAATGCCCTTCTGTCTCCGTGTTTATGCACAGTGGTGTAATGAAAATAGGATCCCTGGCTTCCCTGCAGCCTCTTTTCACTCCCGGCAAACTGCCGTAAAAGGCACAGACAGTGACATAATATGATATCCATCAGGAAACTTGTGTACACACTGAAGCACTTATATTAGACTCGGACATACTGGCTTTGCACAGCTGTGCGGGACCAATCCTGCCCTGCAGGGGACCATGCCAATCATAAGGCACATTTGTGCATAATATCTGCCTGGGGGATAGATTAGAGTGGGGGGGATGGGGGGGGTGGCATCTGATATAATACATCCCCTTAAATGGGGCTAGAAAGATGGTGGAAATGGGGGGAGAAGCAGCCAAGACCTTGAATGCAGAAGGGAACGATTGCTCAGGTGATCTATAACCATGACCTTGGATGGCTATTCAATAAGTAACAACTGGGATGAAACAGTAGAGAATTCCAGAGAGACTTTTCACTTTGCGCTAATCCCTCACACTGCTGCACTAAATCTGATTGATGAGTCGATCACAGCAAACTAGAGGATACCAAGTACTATGTTTAAGAGTATGGAGCCAAATAAATAAAGGACAGGACGAAAATAATGTTTCAACAGTCTGCTACTTCATGCGTCTTGGTATTATGCTAATAACTACAGAAAAGGTGGCATTTTGTTTCTCTAATATTTTTATGTTGCCCTGAGGCATGTGAAAAAAACCCACTGAGGGGGTACAAATATGCAAATGCATGGGTCACCATGACCCGAGTGTGCAAGAAAAATCCACACCCCTTTTTCATCATTACATTACTGGCTTTTAGTAGACACTCTCATCCAGAGAAACTTGCATAGGTTACTTTTTTACAAGTTACTTGTTTATACAGCTGGATATGTAATGAAGCAATTGTGGGTTAAGCACCTTGCCCAAGGGTACAACAGCAGTGCCCCAGCAGGGAGTCAAACCGGCCAGTTTTCGGTTATAAGTCCTGCTTCTTACCACTATGCTACACTGCCGCCCCAGCATCAGAAAGATGGTGGATATGCAGTTAACACTCACAAACTGAGTCATCAGGGTCTGTACTGGGCACCCCATTTGGAGGGGGGAGTGCATGTTTTTGATGAGGAGAGGTGATTAAACACTAAAGGTACTGTCAGGTTATGGAAAAAGGAAAAAAAAATCACAACCATCTTAAACTCCTGATGATACCAGACAAGACTAATGCAACGAGCAGGGAGGTCAGGTGTGACGTTATAAACCAGATTAAAAAGCATTACCAAGATTATGTATGCAATTATAAACCAGAACTAATGATAACATTTTGAATAGCTATTCGAGACCCATCACCACTGATCAAGGATTCTGCTTTGTTATTCATTACATGATATAAACCCTCAGTTGACTTGTCCGCTTTTGTGCTCCTTGGCAGAAACATGCATTTTTTTCTCTGTGGGTGGACTTCAGAGGTCTCAAGATGAAACGAAATTACTCTAGTGGTGCAGAAAAGCAAAAAAAATTAAAAGATATTAAAAAGGAAAAAGAGAGTTCGAAGTCACCTGAAATTATTCTCTGATGAAATAACAACTTGTACTTGACCTTAAGGAATAAGTGTGCCACATGCCATTAGTGAATGCATTCAGCTGAGGCCCCGTTTTTGGTTTTGCTAATTGCTCTTTTCTTGCCAACCACAAAATTTGCCTCACTTTGACAAGCTCCTCTGTTGATGTTATTTCCAGCTTTCGCAATCACAGATGTTGTGAAATTAACATCATCAAACCAGCAGTGACTGTTAGCGATATATGCATATACTGAAATTGAATATATTGTTGTTATATATTCTGTTGTGTTGTATTGTGTTGTTGAAATATATTGTTGTTGTTATATATTGTGTTATTCAGCCAAACAATATAATGGACATACAATGAGAGTATGTTAATACAAATCAAAAATATAGTGCAATATACCAAAACAGCAATAATTTACATATTTGAAATATATTTATTGAGATACAAAAATACATATTCTCTAAAATATATTCTCAATATATGATTTTTTTGTATGGGTGCAGTGTGTAAACGTGTGCATTTACCTCTGCAGTCAGTCACTCAGAGTGCAGAGTAGTCAGGACAAGTCTGTTGTCAAAGCCATCAGCTTTGGGAGAGGTTTGGGAAGGAAGGGAGGGCTTCTCTAGGGAGCGTTCTTTGGGTGACTTGTTTGATCCTTATCAACTGCCAACAGGTGAAAGCCTTCCTTCTTCCTTCTTCAGCACAATGAGATGCCGACCTTGAGGGCCGCTGTCTGGAGTGTTGGCTCGGCAGGCATCACTAAGCAGAACAAGTTTCTGTGACTTGTATTGTCTGGGATTCTGAAATGCCAATCACTCGACTTCAGTGTTGAAAAGGAATGGACGGACTCTCTTGTTAGTCTCATGTATGCCCTTGATAGGCGGTTTTGCATTCAATGGGTGATGCATAACCTGTACTGTTTAGCATCACCTCTGGCCTGCTTTGTCCTGTCACTCACAGAGTCTGATGGGGTTTATGTCTGAGTAGGTCTTTGCTGGTTGATTGAGAAGACCTATCCAGCTTTGTGTTCTCACAGGATCTAGACCCATGGGACGAGGAGTGTTAAGGTAGTTGTTGTCAAGATGAACCTGTACTGTTGTACCAATATGAATAGAGCCCCGTGCCTTCGTTACACAGCGAGTCAGTCTCTTCTGAAGTCACCTTAGAAAAAATTACCACACCACCACAAAAGAAGTATGAATCACGGAAGAAATAATGAAACTGGACATCCATAAACAAGAACTGAGCAGACGCTATTCAACTTTACCTCGTTTTTTTTTTTTTTTCCTCTTTCATGGTACAAGTTGTTACTGTTCTTTACTGCGGAGAGAGCCACTTTCAGCAAATGACTGACTGGGTTAAGGACACAGCTTCCCTCAAAAAAGAACAATTAAAGGATCTAACTTAACAATGCCATCACTGTGTAGGTAAATATTGATTTATGTAATCTTCTACAGATGGCTACAGATGGCCATTGACCATTTTCGATTTGGAGATTGCATAATGCTCAAGGCTATGAGAGAGAATTAAATTTACTTACTATGTTTAGAGTGGATACCTATCATTTATCTATAAACTGGCTATGTAATGCAATACAGTGGGCATAATTCTCTTAGCTCTGTTTTAGCTTTTCCTTCCTCAGCCTCTGTGAAATTTCCAACCAATAACACTGAAATGCATAACTAAGATTAAAGGTTAAACATATGACTAACAGCTTAGCATTAGGTTTGTTTTTAGCTTTTTCTCATTAATTGATTGCATCAATCTGGTGATGGTTTATCTGGTGTGATAACATTGTTTTCTCGGTTTCCATTTTTTTAATGTAAGTTGAATTCAGAAGTGCATAATCTATTTTCTTTGGTTGAACTTTCAACAGTAGAATGCAACAAAGGACTTTGTTTAGTGTTACAGGACCTTCCAAATCCACTTCTAGGTTTGTCCTTTAAGCCAGTAGGGCACAGGGACTTAAGTGAGAAATGAGTATGTCCTCAGGGAAACCTGGGGAATCCAGGACTACAATTTTTATTTTTCTTGCAGCTAAAGCCTGGTTCTGTGTTTGTGCGCATAGAAGCTCATATGTCCTGCCCCATTAATGTCAAGTCAAGTTACCTTCATTTGAAAAAGTTAATGTTGGTAATGTTGGTTGATGTCTGACCCTCTCATCCTCCATGCTTACATTTTACATAAGGTAATAGATTAGGCACTAGACAGTCTGGTCATAGGTAGGGCGAGGTAAAAAAGCACAAAATTCAGCAGGTTTGATTGGACCATGGCTCAGAGAGGTCATCCTATCACTGCTAAACAACACCCAAAGCTAAACAATGAATATGTCATTTATGTCACATAAGGGAAAACCAAAATAGGGTGACCCTTTACAGACAGATATTTGGTAAATGACAGTAGTGTAATCTTTTTATTATGACAGGACAGAACAGGAATAATGACATCTTTAAATCTAAGCATATTCTTGTGAGCCTATTTTTCTGTCAAACAACCTCAAACAATGATGCCATGAGGATGCGATTCTAAAGGACAGGCAGCACGCAGAATTTTTCTGTTACTTCGCAGAGGTAGATTATCTTTGGCTTTAAGGTAAGACGTTTATGGCTCTTTATGGAAAATCTGTGCCTCCATTGCCTGTGTAGGCATGTGCCATATGTCCTATTATGGGACATGTATTTGTACGCAACTGACCAGCTCATATTAATAATCTGATCTCTCATCGAAAGTTTACACAAAGAGTAACTGATCCAGCAGAGCTTGACTGCAGCGCTCCCCTGTTGGTCAGAGGACTATCCCACACAATAAAGATAAGTGTCCTAATTGGAGAATGACCCGTAAGGCTTTAATAAGTAAAGATTGTCTTGATCCAAACAGACTGCACCATGCCACCTACTTTCTTGATCAATAATAATAAAAAAAAAACGTCGTTAATCGGTAATATGTTGTTCTTTTTTCTTTGACTGGGGGTTAACCACGTGCTCTCTGGAGACATCCTCACACACACCATGCACACCCACGCACGCACGCACACACAGATGTGCATTTCTAATAGCAGCATGTAAAAGAAGACATATTACAGTTTTTATACGTCAATATCTTTAAATCAGGACATGAAATTATCATGTTTTTATCACGGTGTCCGACCATTAAGCTTCACAAAGCCACTTGATGCGTGTGAAAAAAAACAATTCTGTTCGGAACTATTCACTGACAGAAGACAATGACTCATGCATTTTGTGCCGAGAGGAGAAACAGGGAACATTTTATGTGAGTGGGTGAAGTAAAAGTGACGATATTTTATTAGCGAGTCTTTTATGCCTGTTGAAAGCTTCACCTGTTCTGAACCGTATTAGCATGAAGACAAAAGGCATCCATGCACAGGCAAGGATAAGATACGTATTGGCAAAGAGTGCCGCTCCACAGTCGTTAATTCCATTGTGTTTGTCAAATTAGACAAAAATAATAAATAGCTGACATCCTTAAGTATGTGTGGGGTAATCACTGTGGTCTTGTCTAAAGAAGCACACTCCTGTTCTCGCTTCTCAGAGCTGCCAGTCCGTGGAGAGGTGGCAAGCTTTATCGGGACCGTGCAGAGTACACAGCACCCTGCTAACAATATTTGGCTAATTGCTTTCAGGGAGAAAAAAAAACGGTAAAGTGATTAACGTTTCACCTCTGTGTTGCGGTTGGGGTGGGGTTAACGCACAAACGCAAACGCACGGATTAGTGTTCTTTCACTGTCTAGGAAACAGCTCCAAAGAAAAACATCGTTCAGGCTTCGTCTGAAAGACATCACAGCAAGAGCAAAACAAATCGGCAGCAACATGGTGATAATGCCACCACCGACATATCGAGTCGCCAGTTCTCATAAAGGGGGATTCTTTTTTAAAATCTTCACAAAATAGTAGCTTTATGTGCGGTTTATGTGATGGTTTTGCCTTGTCGTGACCAGGTTAATTAAAAAAGGCTTTGCCGGAGAATCCATTGGAATGCTGTTATAAACAATTTATCATAGCGTACATTACTTTGCCAAAGGTCATTCATCTTCCTGGGAGCTTTTATTTGTATTTTACGTTATTAATTCGTAATGTCGTGAATGACCCACCACTAAGAGATGGATCCTGTCCTGATCTTCATGTTGTCTCAAGGGCGTAGTTTTGGTCTCAACATTGATAGGGACACAACAACCGAGTGGACATTGGAATTATGTAATATGACTTTGCTCCAAAGATAATGCAAACGAGTTTGCTCAAATATTGGTAGGGACATGTCCCTACCGTCCATATGCAAAATTACGCCCTTGTGTTGTCTGTACCCTAGAATTATTGCAGGAGCTGAAGAAAGTTTTCCTCTTTTGCTTGATATAGTGATAATGATTGTGTTGGTGGTGTACATTGCTAAGCATATGCCTTTGCCTTGCATGGGAATGTATCTGAGAACTACATTATTGACATTATTAACCTCCAGTCTACAATATTTTACCCCCTGCGTGGAATAACATTAAGTCTGACACTCATGACTGTCTCAGTCAAGCCTTCAGTTAACATGCACATAGCAATGGCGCTTTAATAATAGCATGTATTTTACAGAATCATGTACCACTTTTAAATACTTTATTTTCATAGTGTTTGTTGTTCTCCTTCAGTGGTAGAGCTGCCAATCACGCCAGTCATGTCTTTATCATAGCACATTCTAGTTTTCCAGTTGTTTGGACTGCCTTAACTGTCTCATAAAGATTTCATACAGAAAACAGAACTAAATTACACTCAAATGATCGTTCTTTCCACGTTTTTGCAGTTAGACAGCTTACTGTATATTCAATATCCTGTAAAAACATCAATTGTGATGTTTTATTAATGATGCTCACAGTAAAAATATTCAAATTATATATCAAATACTCTTCTAATGAGAATTTCTATCAAAGCAATGCGGACACGCAGATGCACACACGCGCGCGCGCGCGCGCACACACACACACACACACACACACACACACACACACACACAATCATACGTCCTCCCTGAAACTGAAAAGACAGATATGCGAAGTAACAGGACAACTTTAGAGCTTTAAAATCTGTTCCGTTCAGTGCATAAAACACAGTGTGCCATAAGCATTCCTTCGAGCCCATAAATGTCTGCTGACAATCCAGTTTCTTATTCTACACATCTTTATATGTGGCACATGACGCTCGACACTGGGCTAAATATAGGCGCTCCCGATGAACGTTGAGGTCGCACTGCTTCAAGAGCAACCACCCTACAATGGACGCATTGGAGCTGCAGCTGAGAACCTGATCAAAAAGCTTGGCAATAACATTTGCTCTGTGGCCACCGCTGGCCCGAAAAGGCAGGTTTTAAAGGCCTCCGGTTTTTGCCACAACAGAATTTGAAGGAAAATGGTAGCTCAGCTATGTGCTGGGGGATTTTGCTGAACACATGTTGTGCGTGAGGATTTCCTACATGTGTGGATTGGGATCTAATAAGAGTATTTGTACAGTGCATTGGTAATCATATTTTATTTATTGAATAGTTTTGATGGCACCCCCACAGCTGCCCCCCCCCCCTTCCCCCCCAATATTATGGGCAACTACAACTACAAGAGGGCCCACTCTGAAATTCTCTATGCTCAATGCAATCATCTCTGAAGGATATCAACATCAACATTTTAATAAAACCAAACATTATTTGACCAATGTAAATTAATATTTAATATTATTTAAATATTAATAATATTTTTTATTTGAAAATGTAGTATATCTACAATCTCAACAAACCTCAAATGTTTTAGGGCACACTAACACACCAAGAGCCTTAATATTATACCAAGATCACAGCTCCATCTTGTGTAGATTGAAAACTATTTTAAAATATATATTGTAAAGGTTGCCTTGGTAGGCACAAAAATACAAAAAAATAATCAGCGTGATTAAACACTAAAAAATAGTTTAGAATGTGGTTAAGAAATGTCAGTTATGTTCGACTGTCCACTGTGTGAATGCATGAGTCAATCCTCAAGAAAATCTGAGAGTATCAATCCACAGCTGTTCCTATTTCACATGGAATGACCATGGGCATCAGTTTGTTGGGGACATCAAGTGGGGACAACAATGGGTTTGACGTGTTCACACTTTTTTACAGTGGTGGGGACGAAATGGGCCATGACAAAAAGTGGTGGGGACATGTCCCCAGCCTAAATGACGCCTATGAGAATGACCCAGAATGACTGTTCTTTGCATGGTAAGAGACACTTCAGACAGAGGTAAGGGTGCTTTTGTTAATACTGCTACTTGCTACCTTCAGCTAACACTCAAACCCCCTTAATGTCACATTGTCCTGAAATCCATTTGCCATGCCTCAAAGACTTCTGTGCTATGGAACCAGTGTGACCAGGTAGGGAATGCCAACCACGGGACATAACACTGTTGTGTTGTGACACACTTTAGCTCACTGAGCTAAAGACCCAGGTCTGTTGCCAAGGAAACCAATTTTGCTCTTGTTCTGACTCTAGAGGGTGGCATTAAGCTGTCGTGTACTGCTGACAAATATAAATGCACTAATCGCTCTTAACATTGTCTATTGAAGCATATCAGGTTTACCACAATTTAACCCATAATGGGCCACAGTGTGGTGTAGTGGTACTGCATCGGGCTCATAACCAAAAGGTTGCTAGTTCAATTCTCTTCTAGGCTATTGCTGTTGTTCCCTCGGTAAATATTCAGCTGTAAAAATGGATAATATGTGAAACTGTAACCTATGCCACTCTGGATAAGAGTGTTGGCTAAAAGACAATAATGTAATGTAATACTATTTATACATTAAGCAGCAATATCAATTGCCAATTGCAGTCTTCGAGATTTGTGTATTCCACTTCATTCCAAAAGCCCAGATTCAATTTTACTAAAATGCTCTTTGTCATTCAATTTGCAATCACGGTTAAATTTCTCCCCCCAGCGACATTTTGACTGTGAAGCACTGATTGCTTTGACTGTCGAGTGCCAGCAAATTTGCACCCACGTTACACTTACAGCACTTATCAATTTGCTTCACCCAGGGGTGATATTGTAATTTTCATATTCATTCATACAGCCGAGTATTTACTGAGGTAATTGATATAAAGTACTCTGCTCAGCCGTCCCACCTTGAATTTAAAACCTGCGTCTTTCTGATAACAGAAAGCCATCAGCCACTTAGGGATCATGCCACATTGCATGCTGATAATGCCACTACATGCATTTTCTGTTCACTGCAGTAGGCAGAACTGTGTTTAAGTATAGCATTGCAGTGCAAGGGCTTTCTGATCCCCCCCCCCCCAAAGCCATTTGAAGTTCTCATTCAGGTCAGCAGAAGAAAATAATAGTGCTATTACACTCACTGCTCACATTCACACCACTTCCAAGCATAACTGAAGGAGGGTCTTCATCTATCTCCAAAACCTGCTGAAATTAACTGTTTGCAATATGTAATGTATTGGAAAGTGTCAAATGTTTGTATGAGGATTGTTAATTGTCTATCCATTTTACCACATTAACAACAAGATCTGTATTCCATGACCTTCTTTGTAAACAACTTCTAATTGTGATCATGATTGTCTATACTGGCCAGGTATTGGTTAACAAGCCACACCTGCCTTAATCTGCAGCATTTACAACAGGTGTGTGCAGCCGCTAGAGTTAACTGTTAACAGTTAACTGTGGGTCGAGCAAGGCTGGCTCCTGTGTTTTGTGTTTTAAAAATAAGTGGTAACTTTTTAACTTTTTGTTTGTTTAATGTGTGGCGCCTCGGTCAGCACCATTACAATGGTGTGTGGAAGTGCAGAAGAGAACATCTCTGTCCGTGCAAATACTTCCTTTATTGAAGTATCAAAGTCTTGCTGTGAAGCAATCTGACCGATAATTAAAAAAGACACACAGCATTGTTAAGCAGAATCGATGTCATTAATGCAATGGCACGATCCTCGGGGCAGCAGGATGTATTTAATTGTGAATCATCTCTTTAGCTTGCATTGCTCTGTCGTGTGCCCCTGTCCGGCAAAAAGTCTATGCTAAACAAGGTGCTACTGCATACTATAAAGAGACTGTCATACTTAGGCCAGTAAACCACAGGAATGGTGGCTGAGATAGGCTGCGTTCTGATGAGCAGATGGCTTCTTGTTTTAATTCCGTCCAGGGCTGCAATTCTCAAATGATGAGAGATACACACTGGTATCTGTCACATGTAACGCCACAGATGTCAGGAATCTGGGAGCAAGGGTGTGCTTAAACAAGACCAGTGGGATGAGAAATGAAAGGGTCATGGGTGTGATCAGGAGTGAAGTCTCGTATGATATGCAAATGTATGCAAAAACATTCATGTCCAGTGCCATGTGAACACATCTATGGTCATTAGTACAGCTCCTGAGCTGTACTGTACATAGTTTGTAGAAACTGGCTACTGTTCCTTGCACTGCGGAATAGAACTTGTTAACAGTTGGAGTGCGCCGTTAAGCTGGCAATATCATAAGATGATCGGGTTGAGATCAAAGTCCTATGAAGCTTAGTAAGTACAATCTATGCTTCCACATTTGCATTTTTGCAAACGCCTTTTTAATTGGATCAAATTGAGTTGAGTGCGTTTTCAAAAGATCTGTAAGAACAGAGAAATTGGTTGAGCTTGGATCATTATGGGGCAGTTAGTTGTGGAAAACTGTAGCTGAAAATGGAGCTCTGATTATAGGTTCCATGCACCACCAGCAATTTTTGTATGCAATTATTGCAACATTGAGTGAAAATAACACAATGGGTCCTGGGCCAGTGATATCATTTTTGGCCATAAGGCACATCTGTGCATCTACAAAGAACCACAATGGAAATTAGACTAGGTGCTTTATTTTATCCTCTATCCTCTATCCTCTATATATGTATATATATATATATATATATATATATATATATATATATATATATATATATATATATATATGTTTGAGTGGAAAGGCCTTGCACACAAGTGTGCTTCTCTGTCAAAGTGGTGCTGGCTGCAGCAAGATAAAAATTCAATCAAAAAACAAAGGAGGAAAATTATCTGAGCAAAGCTCTCCATGGCTAATTCTGACAGACAAACCACACACTCAAAAAAAACCTCCATTGCAAAAATGTATTTTTCATTTTTGAGTGTGCAGCTTGCATGTTGGAGTAAGCCACCAGAGAGTGTTTTGCTCAGACAATTGGTCATTGTTGTTTTTTTAATGAAATACTTTGATCAAAGAGTTTGCTTTTACTTTTGCAAAGTATGACTTTGATACCAGTGAGCTTTGATGATGCATCCCTGTGGGACACCCCTGCGGGAAGACACTGGGGGTGGGAGAGAAATGAGCACTAGGGTTTGCCTTTAATGTGAGTCTCACTTCTAGAAGTCACGACAGTAAATATGATCTCGTCTTATTTGATCATGACAGCGGGGGGGGGGTTGTTTGAAACAGCAGGAGAAGTAAGAGGTAAGCACTGTTCCTCTCAGACAAAGCCCAGAGTCGCATAAAGATACAGGCATCATTCTCAAGACAAGAGTAAGAAGCAAAGTTGGTGCTTGGTTTTTGATTGTAATTTTCAACCAAAGTCCATCACCCTCCCTCTGATTAACATTGCATGCATTTCATTACATTGGCTGAGCAGACACTCTTACCCAGAGCGACTTACATAATTTAAAATGTTTATTCATTATCCATATATGCGACTGGATATTTACTGAGGCAAATCAGTACCTTGCCCAAGGGTACAATAGCAATGCCTTATCAGGGAAATGAAGTGGCAGTCTTTGGGTTAAAAAAAAAACCCTCATCCCTGCACCATACTGCTGCCCATGTTTTTTGATTCAGCTGAGACAGGTCAATATACTGGAGCTAATATATTTGACCAGGGTATATTATAAGGAGTTTGGCTGTGACATATTGCATTTTTAAACTGCTGAAATCATCTGGTTTAGGAGAAAGCCGGAAGGCTGGCTCGGGGCTGGCAGTGGAAAAACTGAGGAAACGTAACTGGCTGAGGAAGAGGTTGAAGGTGGTGGGAAGGTAGGATTCTGACTCAGGAGTGGATGAAGAAAGGTAAGCAATGAGATTACTGCTAAATTTCCTGTGCAGACACTTATCACTGCAGACGGCCACCGCTGGCTTAAGAGTTTGCAGACGTGGAGTAAAGTTTTCCTTCACTAAATCGGTGAAGTTCAATTTACGTCAAATCTAAGCAATTGAAATATGCTGATTTTATTCATATCTGAGGAAGGAGGACTCCTTTTCTTTTTATAATTGCATATATTTCACTAAAGGGGAAATTTAAAGTTAATATGTGCTTTTTATAATATGGAATTTAGCATTATTGGCATTGCAGATTTATTTCCTTTTAATCTCCTTTCATAATTTCATATACAGTGTTCCATGATTGTTCCAGACACTGAGAGCTGGAATGTCAGCCCTCTGCTTCCAGAACATATTATTTATTTATAGAAATGTGGACATTATTCTCATGTTACTGCTGTGCACCCTCTGACATATAACAAGAATGACAGACATAAAAGGCTAAGGCAAGTACATTAACTCCAAGACAGTGCAGGAAAATGATGGGGCTTAGTTTTTGGCCATCTTAAGAAAGGTTCAAACCAAATGTCTGGCTGCATGTTTTGGCCCGGGGGGGATCTGCAGATGAGGGGGGAAGCTTACGGGCTAGCCCTTGGACATAGGAAACGGACTAAGACAGAACACCGCTGGGTGAATGTGGATGAGGCTTAATGACAGCGGGGAGTGGGATCTGATCTGATGGCCCAGTCAATTCTGGTGGTGCTTGCTTACCTAAGTATAATAGGATTTCTTCGTGCCACACTGTTAAAGCCTATGATCCATCTTCATTAAGATGTTTCAAAGGTGCTGACATGCTGAGGTTGTGGGCTGCTGCAAATGATGCATTGTAGTGGAAAAACGAGTTTGTGGAGGATGTTGGAAAAATTGTGAATGTGGGAAATGAGGAAGTGTTCTAATATTGGTGGGAGGTGCAGTAGGGTGTTGGGGGGACACTTGGTATCGGATGTGTAAGTGTAGCGAAGGGTGAGAGCAGTCACCCCATCCTGACCTCGAACCCGGGTCTATGGGGTACCAAACATGCAACTTGACCGCAATGCCTAAGAGCCTGGCTCGTTGCTATGGCAGTCAGAGCGCATACTCAACTGTAGTGATGGCACTTCATCACAGTAAGGAACAAAAGATCAAGATCACAACTGTTTGGATCTGAACAACACATACAATATAAAAGTCTGTGGATCAGATGACTAGGAGGCAGAGTACAGGCAAGCAGTCTGAGGCCACTGTTGGCCTGACCAAGAAGGCATGCGGAACACAGCTAATAGATACACTATTCATAAGCAAACACATGCATTGTTTTGGCCATGACAGTAGGGGTCAAGGCCTTTGATTTGACGGTGCAAAAACTGGTCCTAGAGCAGCGGAGAAGTGTTTGCACACTTGTGCAGGAACATGAGTGGCATTTTCAGGACCATGGTCAGAGAGCAAGGCTGTTTACCAGATACCCTTGTGTGGCTTACAATTCATTTATTATTCATTCACACAGCTGGAGAGTTTGTTGCTATTCAGATTGGGTACTTTGCCGAGGGGTACCGCTTCACCCAGAATTCAGATCTGCCACCTTCTGCTAGAAAATTACCTTCCCTAATCACTGCACCCCTTTGCTGCCCCACACTCCAGTGGATGCATGGTATCAAACGTAGGCATATTTTAAATGGCAAAGGGTCCAGTAGCAAGATGTGGGGAACCTACTGCAATGATGTGAGTTACTTCAAAGAAGCGCCATACTTCTTTGAAGTAGCTGCTGAGGCTGAAGCGAGCGTAGTACCAGACAGTGGGGGAGGGCAGCTCCATGATTGGAATAAAAAATGAATTCAGACCACGTCAAAGTACAGGGCCTTTCCTGTGGTTGGGTGAGAAAGCTCACATCCTGTCTGAGGCGCTGTGAGTCAGGTGACAGCTGAGGTGAAAATGAAATAATTGGAGAACAACCTGGGGATATGGGAGCATGAAATTTCACTGGAGGGAAGTTTGGGGTGTTTCAGGAATGACTCATCCGGACATTGAACCACGTGGAAACCAATGCACTTGGCAAATGAAACTGGAATGGATAGGTGCACCATATCTTCAAAGTAAATTACTCTCACAAGCCGATGAACTCCAAAGCCAAAGGTGATTCTAAATATGAACTTCTTCATACAAGCTGGCCTGGCTTGTCATCATCAATTGAACACCCTCAAATGCATCTTAAAAATGAGATGTCCTGTGCCTGATAAAAGTGTTCAGGTTTAATTAGGGATGCAGGAAATTTATTTAAGGTTCCAGTTGAATACCTAATTCAGCACAGAAGACTGCTCCAAATACCGAAGTGAATACCAAATCTAATTGAATAAACTTAAAAAAAAACAGTATTTTCAGTGAAGAATCTGTGATGTCTTCTTGTTGTCAGACGTGGCACACTGTAAAACTTTTCTGTGATTGCAAAATATTATCAATCCATTGTGAAGTTATGCTGATGTTTGACTTACCATATAGCTATTTTTTTTTTAGTCATTTTTATTAGCTTTGACCTTCTGGTCAGTATTAGTATGAAAGTTTTACTTACTTTCAAGCCATTCAGTCACTCCCCACTTTCCCTTTGATGTGTTACAAGAGAGAAATATATGTTCTGTTTATATGACATATGTTATCTGTGTGTATGTATCAAATTTTAGGATACGTGGTCCCTACTGTCAGGACTCACTGCGTTCCAGGAAACTCTGTCATGAAATGGATCAATGTGAACTCAACCTTACTGTATTATTACTATACTGTAGAATATGTGATACAATATGACATGTATAATGTTCCAAAACACTGAATAGACATAGTTATTTAGTTTTGTTTTGTTTTCACAAAAAAGATGCCCCGATATGAGGTTAATTCAAATATTTGTAAGACATTAGTACTACAGTTACATGTATTACTAACTATAGTTTAGTTACATGTATACTAAACTATATATATTCATTACTTAAATGTAAATAATCTACAGTATAAGTATTCGATATTGTGATGCATACTGCATGACTGTATGAATAACAGGGAACAGAAAACAGCAAAACACAAATCGTTATATTTGTGCAGGTGTTTATTTACAGGGTGAGTGAGTGAATGCATTCAATGGATCAAAAATCTTCTTCGGGTTCCCTTCACTGGTTCACCACATGAAAACACCAATCTAAAATAAGACAGAACATATTAAACTAAAACACACTGATCCTCAATGAGTAAAAGATCTTTGTCCACTTTTCAAATCTCTGTCAGCCTTTTTTTCACTCTTGTTCTCACTCCCCAGCACCTCTGTCTTCATAACTCAGGATCTTTGGTCTTAAATCAATTCTTAAGAGCCATTTTATAAATATCATAAGTCTGGATCATTCTAAAGCGGATTTGTGAAATGGGGACTATCTTTATTAAAACATAGTTTGATATTAACATAGCTTTGTGTAAAGAGGCAAAATCGAACTAGACATTTAACTGGCAGCTTGAAATTAAATAAACATGACAGTGTAAATAGTTAAGAAAAATTCATGTCTTGGAGAAAGTAAACGACAGGGCGAGTGCTGCTAGCTTTGTGGCTACACAGAAACATAGCTAAGGTAACACATTCTTGTTAGTGCACAGAATGCCGCCAAAAATAGAAATATATGAGTTTTCATAAATGACATCTTTAGATGTTACGAAGTGGAAATATAATGTGGTGATGCAGGTACTCCAAAAGAATTGGTATATTGAAGCAAATGGAATTTTACCCACAGAACTCAATAGCTTTTTTATTTCCCTCTCATGACTAAGATCCCCATTTAACACAAGCACTAAGGCCCAAGGAACTATTACACTTACTGTGCTCCTGGCTGTTTTGTGGTCTCCTTCCATTATTGCTCCACTTGCTGTTCCGCCACATGTCAGGCTTGCTTACTGGCTCCTCTAAAGCAGAGTCCCTCTCAGTCATATGTCACGTACTTCATTGCTTAACCTTGAGGGCCTGGCCTGTCTATCAGATGCCACTGTGCTCCACTGGGAATGACCACCGAATGGTTTCACAGCCAGGTAGTATGTCACCTATGAACTCTATAGTTTATCCAACCGTATATTCAAATTACTTCATCTATCTGTAATTCAAATTGGTCAAACACGCAGCCACAAACTTATTTTGTGGTTGACAAATTCCTGCCTGCCATAACATCAGAATACATTCTCTGTTCTCTTTTAATTTTAATTGAGTGCTCAAAAATGTCAGTTTTCAGTGAATTATGAATAATTATTTATTATTATGAATAATAATTTTAAATTTGAGTATCGCTATGGTGATGTAACAGCCTAACTGTGCTAAGGGGAAGGCAGTGACAAGCAGCTGTTTGAAGCCTGAGAAACATCATCCTTCAAAGGAGCAAATTAGATCTGCACATTCTTGGCAGCCTCAGATATCTTCCAAATTTGTCACGGCATTCATTCTAAATATCATGTCATCCATCATCCATTTTGACGAACAAACTGTCCAAACCGGGACATCTCAGGATACAGTAAGTGCACACATGCCCCCTTCGCAGATAAATTACCCTCTATTTTGAGGAGACGGAATGCTCCGAAATTCCACTCTGATTGGCGGCACAAAAACATTCGAAAAGAGTTGGAATGTCATCTCAGCTGTTATCGCTTAAGGTTGCGTCAAAGGGTGTTGCACCAGTAGGACATGATTCATAACCTCAGTTGTTGTAGCCCCACCCCACCCCCCCCCCCCCTCAATTTTTCTTCTCGCACAGAAGGGACCGGAGCTTCCCTTCTTGCCTTTCTCGCTCCTTACGAGCTAATTGAGTCCGGTGCCATGACAGTTAGCGAGCACCGGGCAGAGGTAGCGGAGCCTGTAAGCTCAGGGAAGCGGAGTGAGTCACCCTGGAGAAGGCTTCAGAGCTGGTAATTGGGCACTGCGGGATGCGATTCTGAGCCACTCGCGCTGCAGAAAACACACGTCTTCTGCTGATGGTAATTGATTTATATGAGTCAACTCTCTGAGTGATTTTGTTTTGCCTGTTATCACGAGAAAATATATATATATTTTTTTCCTAATCCGGTTGGCCCTAAATCGTTCAGGTTCAGTATGCACACTTTCATTACAATTTTACTTGCTTGGAAAAGATGCACTTAAAAGAGCACTTTACAGGTCTTCTAATTATGCATGCTCTGCAACCCATTAGTTTACATGGATCATTGGATCTAACACTTGCAACAGAGATATCCCAACGAGGATGTCAGTCCGTAAGACCACTGGTGTAAAACCCTCTCCACACTACTGCCTACTCTGTTGTTAAGATGGAGGTAGATACAGCTGAGGATCAGGAAATACCCTTTGAGCTGTCAAGAATCCCAATATGAACAGAGCTGTAATGTGCTACCAATGACTCACTTGAACCAATCACAGTGCTTTACTAAGGAGAGTAAAGACTTTCTGATTGGTTAATGCAGTTTCCTGTGTTTTCTGATACTATCACCGAGTTCTAAACATACACTAAATGCGCAGTATTGCAGTATTGCAACAGGCGTAGTGAGGTCCTTGATTTTTACTTTGAGAATATGGCACCAGCGTTCTGCCTGGTGCTACTGCCCCTTGCAAATCTGAACATGACTCAAGGAATTCCCTTGACTCAAAAGTTATTTTGAGTTGGAGAAAAAGACAAGGCCCTCAAAGGGTAGCAAACAATCTTACAGTTAGTGCCAGAGGTGTGTGTGTGTGGGTTACACTGTAGTAAGCACTTTACTTCACCTGGGAGATGTACGATGGCAAAGATAAATCAAAGACATGAAACATAAAACATTTTACTCCTGCTGTACTTGCCAAAAATGTGTACATTTTGCAATATAGGGCATAATTTAAGATTATAATGATTTATAAATAAAGTATGACATGACAAATTAGCAAAAAAATCGATCAAGAGGCAGTGAAATTTCTGCTCCCCCTCTTTGATAGCTTTGCCACATCTTTTTGATTTACAAAGACAAATTAAAGCAGGCTAAGCTTGTGTGACAAGGCTTTGTTCTTTTTGTCCCACATACATTCAGAAACAAAACACAACTGTCTTTAATCTTATTTTATTGCTTTAGCTGTGTAAATATTCATAGCCTGGGGGCTTGCAGTTTGTTTGTAATAAGTATCCAGCATGCCATGAACAGAAAAAAATGATACAATGAAAGTGACTTTGAAATGCATGGAATAGGCATCGCCATTCTGTCTGATATTTCAATTTCAAAGAACTAAAAAGTGATGAAGGCAAAAGGTACTGGACCCGCAGGAAGGGAACAGCACAGGAATTGTCCTTGCAGTCAAAAGGCTGCAGGTTTGAATGCAGGTGAGGAACTGCTTTACCCTTCTTGTGCAACTGGTGTACCATTAAGTAAGGTAGTCCAAATGAATTGCTTCAGTAACAAATGACCAGCTGTATAAATGGGTAACATTTATGATGCAGGCTGTAAAAGTCACCTTGAATAAGGGGGAATGCAGAGTGAATTATAACAGGACGCAACATCTGGTTGGACATTTTTAAATGATGCACTTCTGATGGGACTTACATAAGTGTATGACTTTCAAGGCTATTTTTGTAAAACTACACTGACATATTTTTTGTTCTACATGAAGTGATTTGAAAGAAGACAATTTTGTATAATTTTATGACTGGCCAAGTGTGTTGACTCAGATGGCCTTCTAGATGGTGGCTTATCATTGATGGATTTTATTCGTCTGTAATGTCTAGCCAGTTTAAGCAGCCTTCAGCCCAGACAGTGAGCAACCGTGCACTCACTTAGTCCGGTCTCCAACTTAACAATGGCACAAGTTGTTCTATTGATGAGTGAGGCATATTACTTGCTTTTTTGTTGTCTTTTTTTGACTTTCACCAGGTTTGACTTTAAGCTGGTTCAAAGACCTCATCGCAATGCCTTACCACCCCTCTACCCAGTAAAATACAGTAGTTCTCATGCAGCTGTGAATGACACTCCATCAACCTCATGTACTAGCCAGTCATGAATGATCAACTAATTAAACTGACACTGTAGACATTTAATCAATGTTCAACACATGTATTATTTATTCTCCTCAAAACAGACACCCAATAGTATAGTATATAGTAATAGATTTTTTAGTTTGTTTTAATGTTTAGTATTAATTTGCCAGATATCCTGTTTTGTTCCAGGCATTCTAACAACTTCTTGCAGCCCTCGCTTTGGAACTCTTCTGCCACCTGCTGGTGCACAAACACATTTCCGTGTCTAGTAACAATACAAGCAATGTGGATTGCCACAGGCATCTACATCACCAATATCAGTTTATTGTGACTTCCATTGTTACATTTCCTTAGAACCCTCTGTTTTGAATTTGCAATTACATAACTTTATTTCAGATTTCAACATGGCATTATTATTTATTTATTTTTTAAAACAAACGTGTTACAGATAGATAGGCAGCTAACTGACAGAAAAAAAAATACATTATAGGGGCATAAAGGGCTTGCATGCAAGACAGCAAACTAGTTTTTTACAAGTTTTGCATGTTGTGTAAAACTGGGAAAAACTGTACAACTGATAAAACATTGTGAAATTATATTTTTTAAAATAATTTACCTTAATTTTCACACAAAATAAATAATATTACAATAGACATGTATGGATATATAATATACAATATATGCATAAAATTGCACTTATGAAAGTCACATAACCATTTACACTATTGACATGTTACGTCCTCTTAAAGTTTAGCTCTCCTTTTTCCAAAGGGGTTAGCAAATTCAACGTGATAAACAATTCGCTTCATTCCATTCTAAAAATGCAGCAAGCTGCATGTGTTCTGCACCACTGCGTTTCACTGGGCCTCTGAAGGATTCCACACACATGCAGTCTGTCATTGTAGCGTTTGTGATGCAGGCAACCTGTCAGCGTTGTGCTGTGATATATGGGAGGATTTGCAGTGTGGTATCTGGCAACCCTCCCTTCATATTTCAGGTCAGCCTCAGCTGTGGGGAGCTCTGGCTCTGTAACATGTCGGGGCCTTGGTTTTTAGCAAAGACAGAGACACGCTCAGTAACACAGTGAGGCCCGTTAGCATTCGTGACAGCATGCTACCGTAAACCTATTCTCTCTCAACCCTAACAATCACTTACTCTGGAGAAACCAAGGCACCAAGGACCAAGGACCGAGGACACTCACAAATCAGCAGAAACGTAGTCGTGATCAGCTGTCCTTTATGCTGTTTATGTTTCTTGATTTCATATGAGTTGTTCTGAAGATGCACCTGAAAACAGTTTTAGAATAAAAGAAGTGTTTACCAACCCATAACTTTTCCCATATTTGGTCAGAGTCCGTCAGCCTTGAATCTCCGTCCTTGATCACATGGGTGTGTGGATGTTGGGTTTATGGCTGTGTAGATGTTTTTAAATCACATATTTGGGATTGGCATATCAAACATTTGGCGTACACACTCATAAGAAATGGGAATCCTAAAGTCTGGTGGAAAAGTGATTAGTCTCCAAGAGCCATCGTCCAGACCAAATATATAGAGCTTTCAAACTCCGGCAATGCAACACAGCTCTTAGGCACAGACTCCATAATGTGGATCACATCCCATATTCAAGGATAGAGAAGACCAGAACACAAGCAGCCTGGCCGAGCTCATATTTTACAGTTCAGATCACAAATTACAGGATTTGATAGCTGTGCGCCCTTTGTCCTAAACCAGAGATAACTCACCCAGAAGGAAGGTCACAATTACTGGCCTGAGGGTTTTTTTTGGACTGAAAACACATCTAAGGTCCTTATCCTCCATTGCTAGCTTGTTCTTATTTACACCGGCCTTAATGTAAATAAATGGTTTAAGAATTCTCATAACACTTGAAATTCAGCTGTAGCAGGGGGACCACAGATTTCTACAGCTGTGTGTGGCTCCTCTCTTGGGGTGATGAGAAGCAAAATGTATATGTGCTGCAGGAATGGCAGGTTTGTTGGATAGCCCAGTGTTGATAGGATTATATTACATTGCCTTCATGGCATAAATGTAAAATGCAGAGGACACGGCCATGAACCAGACAATCTAAACCCAAAAGATCCCTGGGTTTACCATTACACCCCACAATAAACTTGCCAGTCTGTCAGTGAATGTTGATACTGCTCTGTGCATGAATTCATCTGTAATTTATACATGTACAATACACATTATTATTACAGATTGCAGTGTGTTGCGTGTTGCATCATTCACTATTCCAGTGTGTTCACTGGATGCGGGTTTCATTAGTGTGACAATATCAAAATAATAATGCCCTAAACGGCAGACGTGTTTTGGATGAGAAGAGTTTGAGGAGCCTGCTAACCCATATTTAAAAAAAAACCCTATCACTTAGCCTTATCAAAATGCCTAATCATGGCGTTTAAAATACCCTATCCTGACAAACTAAAGTGTAATTTATGAGATGTTCAACATCACTGCACGGACTTCCTCCCCCCTGCTGTGGTCATCCCATGGCTTTGCTACACAATGAAAAAAATGGTCGGCCTGGCTCCGCTCATGTGCTTTCTCCTCGTGGTTCATTTAAAATCCCGGGGACAGCGTTAGGACCGCGGTGTCCTAGCTAAACCCAAATGCGGCCTCATCAGTCTGGCTGCAAAAAGCAGTGTTGGCAGCCTGACGCGCGCCACTCGGCTTTAACCATTCTGTCATACCTTGGCGCAGACTGTCTGTCGCACACTGCTCAGACGAGTGCTTCTCGCTAAATGCCTAAGAGTCCCTGCTGGATCAAACAACTCCATTCAGGTCTGTTGCCTGAGTCCCCGGCAGTCACTGTTTGTTTTGCGATCACGTTCTGCTGGCCCGTCTTCCAAAAGCTCAACCCCCCTAACACCCCCCCCCCGGCCAGCCTTAACGCGTTCAGTTGGAGGGACATGAATGTTGGTGCCTGAAAGGAACCTTTGCTTTATAATGCAGTACACTCGCACACTCAGTTGCAGCTCTCTGGCGTTTCTAAACCTCATCACGTGAACTGGAAATGAAAAGGACTCTATATATGGCTCTGCCCACGGCAAGCAACTGCCAACCACAAACACAGGGAATTAAAAGCTGGAGTTTAGAACCGTGCATCAATAAGAACAGAATATTATATATAGGATGGATTCACCGCTTAGCTGTAACTGTATTTCAGACAAACAAAAAATATAATTAAATTGAAGAGTATGTTTGTTTTATTATTAGTTTCTCAGTGTAGCCAGATGGTGCTCAGACTGTTATTGCAGGAATAAAATGATGCCACCGTCTATAGTGTTGCTATATTATTACTTGGTTCCTGAAGGTAGATCAAGCTATGTGCTCAATAATCAAATTCTGTTTCACATACTACTGCTCTTGTTACAGAGTATGAGATGCAATGCATGATGTGAAGTGAATGAGATGTGATCAATCTGTGACTGAACTGAAAAAGAGAGGTGTCCTAACAGCCTTATAGTGAGACACTGTATAGTAAGGAAATTGCTCTCTGTCCACAAGTGGCAAAAATAAGCACAAATCAATTTTCTTTATTATGCTGAATTTAGCTTATTCCACAGGAAATTAATTCCTCATACTATCAATACAACTGAAATTAGCTTTTTTTTTTAAATTGCCCTTGTGAGTTTGTAATGATTTTTGGTGAAAACACATTGTACACATAAAAATCGCACCTTGACTCAATACTTTAGATTCTGTAGCTTGCCAGGTCCTGCAAAACATGATGATGAGGATACCAAGCAGTCTTTAAATTTTCACCGATTACCATTCAGTGTCGAATTTCACCAACAGTAAGGAACTGCCCATTGCCAATAAAGAACAATCATTCAATAATGTAAAATGCCAGAAAGAAATTTTGCTTTTGTGTGAATTGTTTTTCCAGTTCAACCCCTGAAGAAAAAACAGTCAGAAAACTAAGACAGTAAGAAGGAAACAATGCTAATGGAGCAAGCGCCAAACTGAAAATACCAGCTCTCTGGATGGCAGCGGAAGATGAGGAATTTATTGAGCTGTGGCAAGAACGCGAGGGTTTATTTCGTCCGTCCGCAAAGAGCTACCGCTACAAACAACTCAAACACGATAAATGGAAACAAATAGCCGACCAGCTTTGTGTCCCGAAGTTAGGGTAAGTGTTATACAACTTTATAGGGTAGCCTCAGGGACCAGTGGACAACACCAAACAGCTCCAGAACTGTCCTCAGAAATGGTGAGATTTAAAATACGATTTCCGCAAATTTCAAAACTCATGTGGTGCGTTAGCTCAGGCTCCAAAATTTATCCAGCAACCAATTTGTACTGTAATCATCACTCACTCTACACTTGATTTTCCAGAAACCATAATATGAATCTTCATAGTAATCTTCAGTTGCAAAAGATGCACCCAATTCACAGGATATTATTGACAGAGGAAGCAGAGGAGAGCAGACACAGAGTTCAGTGTAGGACAGGGCCTCAGTGCTAGTCAGTGGTTGAGTCTCCTTGTGGGGAAAGTGGGTGTTTGAGATTAAAGAGGGTGTTTAAATGGATGTGGGATCTTGGCAGCATGTGACAGAGAAGAATGTGAAAAAAGGACAAGAAAACAAATTAAGGAGCACAGACACTCCCATGTAGTAAATGACTAATGGTAGGAGGTCTGGTGGTTTTACAGTACCATAACAGCCCACAACAAAGTGACACAGGGAACCTCATCAGCAGCCAAAGTCTAAACACAGCATAAAAATTCAGTGGTTTGACTTAAATGTTGAAAAATCTCAGAAGTCACAAAATAAGTGTAATTTCAGGTCCTTGTAACAGAGTGCTTTGCCACCTCTTTAACAAAATTTAGAGGAATATCAAGAAGCTAGCTGCCACAGACCGGAAAGGGTCAGGAAGCCTCGGACATATTATATGTGGTCAATGCTTTTGTTTAATTAAAACCCCATTGAGAAGTATTATGGGCTGATTGGAAAGTGCTGAAAATAGAGTTTTATCAAACAGCAAGACATTGAATTAATCCAGTGAGAAGTAAGGACAGGAATGTTATCAACAGTTTTTACAGTGTGCATCCTTCGAGAGATAGCAATGCTTTCCTTTTGTAAAGTTTCAAAGTTGAGAAAAGGCCACACTGGGTACGTTTCCAGGGAGATGGGGGTCTAATAATAGACAGAGCACTCTATGCTCTCCTTTCAGAGTTAGAGAAAAGCCATCCACCAAAATTAGAACAAATCCTGACATCCCATCAAAGAGCCGCCTGGGACCTAGGAGCAGAACATCAGTTTTATTCAAGTTTAGAGACAGAAACTTTGTATTCATCCAGTGTCTCATGCCAAGTCAGTTTTTCCATTGGTTCCCATTGGTATTTTTAGGATAAACCGGCAAGTAGCCAAAGCTGGTATTGGTGGCAACACAAGGAGTGAGGGAGAGAAGGGAGAGCCAGCTGGTCCACATCTGGGCCAATCGAAATGTGGGAGAGAGGTGGACTAAGATAAACACCTGCTCCTCAAGCCTATAGAAAGTTCCAGACCTCAGGCAGTCAGAAATTATGGGAAAAAACAACTCCTGTACGTACTAAACCTAAGTCACTACATTCATGAAAGACCCATGCTCAATGTTTTTCAGAGCTGACAAGCCTTAATATTCAAACGTTTCGGCATACTGATTTCAGCAGTGGAAAGGTGTTAGTCTGATGGTGATCCTATATGCTTAACTCTAAAACGTCACCACAGGTATTCAAACTAATTTAAAAGGAACCACCAATCGGAAGTGCATTTCTATTCAGAATGGATATTGATGAGATAGTAACTCATGACACCAGCCTTCACACACAGACACAGACAGAAAGAAACACACACACACACACACACACACACACACACACTAGATTTAAGAGAATTTTTTTCTGTTGGAAGCTAGCTTTGTTGATAATAAAGCCACAATGGAAGCAGCGGACGTTGTCCATGTTTTATTAAATACACCATTTCACTCATTGGACTGCAGTGAGAAGGTTGGGGTCAAAGCAGCAGGGAGACCAGTTCCAAAAATCAAGATTACCAAACCAAATAGCAAGGTCAGTGTCTTCAACACCACATGGTTTGAGAAATACCCATGGCTCACTGGCAGCCTAACGAACAACCGTCTGTATTGCTGGCCTTGCCTGCTAATGGGGAAATCTCAAACATGGTCTGTTCAGGGATTTAGTGATGTAAAGAATGTGGATGGGGCAAAAAAAAGGCCACGATAAATGTAAAGACCACGTTGGTGCTGCAGTTAGATTGAAACTGCTGGGCAGGATGCCAATCAATCAAGTTGTGGATGAGGGTGTACGGTTGCAAATGGCGCAGCACAATGCAAAAGTGTGTCGTAATAGAGATACTGTGAAGCACCTGGTTGATGCCACTGCTTATCTGGGCATGTAAGAGTTGGCATTCAGGGGGCATATCGAGGGGGCCAGTTCAGACAACAAGGGAAACTACAGACAGCTAGCAGAGGTGATTGCACGATATGATTTACTTGCAGAGCATTTGCAGTCTTCACCTGTGTTTACCGGCATGTTTAAAACCATCCAAAGCGATTTGATTTCAGCAACAGCCACCTCAATTAAAAGCGAAATCAAGCAGGAATGAGGAGCGGCTCCATTGATGTTATCTTCAAATTCATTTTTATAGTATATGGTCATGTGAAGGACAGAACACAACTGTCATTCCCACTAGCCGCCCAGGCTATGCGCTATGTAGTTCTGTGGTCAGACCACCCCTTGAAAATGTAAGAACTGCTTTCACAGCACAAGATTGCCAACTGTATCCCAAAAAGACACCATTAGAATGCTAGCAAGCTTTTATCAGTGCTTACTGTGCTGTTGTTGTATTTTGTACGTCTTTTAGGTAGTTAGCTCACCAGTTGTAGACCAAAACTCCTTACTGCTGCTTTAAATGTATCTGGGTTTTACATGCCTGCATATGCCCTCACTTTGGAGTGTGCATCTTTGGAGTGCAGCGAAATGGAACAGACAGATATTAATGCATTTTGCACATTTTAAGCATATTTACTACATAGCACCTGGCAAGTCTTAATCCCCTGATCCCCTGTAATTACAGCAAAAAAAAAAAAATTGTTAGCCATTTCGCAAATTACCTAATTTCACACAATTATCCGTTTTAGCGCATACGCAGTAACATGTAAAAATATAGGCCTACCACGCAGAGGTAAATTACGGTGGTGTTTCAAAAACGTGGTACTGTATCGGAGGATGCTTTTTTCTAGAAATTCCCTAAGTGTTTCACTTAGTGTTTCAGCAGGAGTTATATATATATATATATGAAGGCTTTATAAATAAGTTTATATAAATAAGTTTATACTTTTTTAATTTAATTTTTTTTAAATGATTAAAAGAATTAAAATCTATGCAAATTTTAGAATTGTCGTCTTCGCACGTTTTCAGCGTTGTTGTTGAGTTATATTAGTAAACAAATGAATTAACCTTGCCATTTTCTCAGAATATTAAAATTCCAGTAAGTTCTAGTGACATATGTGGTAATATGATCTTGTCTGACGCACATCTCACCTCGGGCTTCCAAAACTTAAATACCAAAGGGAGAAAACAGCGAAACCACTACCGCCAGGACAAAGATCTAAGGCCTCCACTGCAGACAGCTCAATGAGAACGACTGCGCCGTAGTGATGAAATGTGCCAACAACTATTTACTTCGTTTTGGAACAAACGACCCATTGTTTTCTTTTTTATGTGATAACTACTGTATATCTGCAGTAGTTAAACTTTGGAAGAACAAGTATCCAAATTAATAGTTTAAATGCATTGTGACAGTTTGTCTATTTACTTTGTCAAGAATTAACTCCTCCCTTGCCATTTTCCGGCTCCTTTGACCATTTGGAAGGATTTGTACAAATAAATGTCGGACGTCGTGTGTGGGATACGAATGCCGAAATTCTCAAGGGATTTATTTTGAGGCTTTTTTTTCTATCAGACATACATTTACGCACCAGAAGGAGACAGCGCTCTTCACCAGTCTCGGTTCATTTTAACGACTTCTTGAAAGACAACGTGTTGGACCCTTCGCTTCTGTTACGATCCATTAACATGGTCTCTCCTCAGCTCAGTCTGCTGCTCTTCGCTTGGTTAATTTTGCCTTCATGTGGGACGGAGAGAGCGAAACAACGAAGAATTCGTCAGAGGGATGTTGAATTCGTTGAGAAAGTAAGATTTCTGGGCAACTACGTGCAAGCTTTGACTTGATGCATTGATTTTACGCCTATCCACCCCAGTGGTCAGAGATTTGCATGGCAAAAATTTAATTCTTATCTATAGTGTTTAAAAGACACTGCTTTTAGATAAGTTTAAGTTTTTATTTTGACACTGTGAAACGCACTCACCTGAGCTGGGTAATGTGCAAATTTTTAGTTACCTTTATTTTTAACAAAGTTCGTTTTACCCGTCCACTTCTTGGCTACTTTGCGAAATTTGTCAACCGATTGTAGAAAAATGGCAATGTCAGATTTGGGAAAATAACAAACCCTCGATCCGTCCAGTATAACAACAGAGATCAGTATTCGCAGTAATCTCTTCAAAGCCAGTTAAAACTGTTAATTTATCCTGGATCGGGGCGTCACACTTTGGTTTAGGGGAGATGTTGGAACTTCTGCTTAATAGCAAGCCGGTAACATCTAATTTTATGTTTCTTTGCAGATTCAGTATTAACATCATATTATTACAAATAGGATGTCTTATGCATCAAGTGATCCTTTAGAAAGCAAATGTGAAAAGCTTCGACACGCAGAGCCGGGAGAGGTTTTATGTGCTTTTCACTCTTAAAATATGTTAATTTATGGCATCAGCCAATGACTCCTGTTTTGATGAATATTGTCTCTGTCGCCCTCTAGTGTACAGGTGGAAGCCATGCAGGAAGCCAGAACTGTACCCGACTTTCAACAGAAGACCATGTTAACATGGTAACATTTTTATCTGAGTTTTATCCATACGCTTTTATATAACCCTGATTCTCCTATCCTGCTGTTTCCAGGTTAGCTCCATGCCCACCGTAGTGTACTTTGCTTATGCTGCACAACTGCTTGTTTTCATGCATGTGTGTGTGCGTGTGTTTGTGTGTATAGTATGTGTATGTGGATAGTGTGAATCTGGGCAAGAATCCACCCCCTTGAATTTCTTGGGCTCTGTGTCCATGAAGTCTAAAGAAAACTAATGAAAACCGCAGCTGTGCGCATTTGAAAGGACAGAAACCCCTTTCACTCCACAAGCTATTGCCCAGAAACTGGTCACATCTGACATCAGACTTTTTTCCGATACAGGTCCATCCATTCCTCTGGCATAGTCATCCCAATAAAGTCTATGTAAAAGCAGTGAATTATGTCCAGTATGTCTGCTGCATATTCTGGAAGCGCTAAATAACTTGATGCAGTGCCTGAGAAGAGGCTCATTGCAGATACCATGCTTTGTGTGGCCTGCCACCTGATCTGACTTCTGTGCTGAGGGTTAAATATAACAGATTTTCTGCATACATATAACTCCACATTAACACATTTTTACTGTGAGACCTTGTGAAGAAGAGCGTAGACCATTTTAAGTTCTGATTATACTGTCACAAGTAAACGGGGTTGTACTGGGAATTGTAGTTACCAGCATAAGGGTATAACATACAGCAGGAGTTGTCTTGCTGTATAAAAGTTAGTACCATTTATTTTGAAAGCATGTGGGAAAAAAAACCAGAATATCAAAGCCCAGCTACTCTTTTGGATGTGCATTAATAGTGTTGTCTGCTTATAATCTTTCTGAATGGCAAGTCTGTGTGTCATTTTAAAACAATGATTATCCATAGTGTATGATACACAAAACCATTTTGCTTCACTTAAAAATAGTTGCTGACTGTTGCAGCCTCCAGAAACTCTCCTTCCCTTTGACATGTGCTGTTTTAGATCTTATCTCTGTGTGAGATGTGGGTTTTTAGAGAAATGTCACGTTCCTGATGTAAGCCCTCGGTCACGTGAGCGCCAGCCCCCAGCCGCTAGTCTGGAAATGCACTGAAGCATCGCCGTTCCTCCCGGGACCGCTTCTCAGCTGATGGCTTTCCACGGTGATTCGATGGATATGACAGACCCACAGTGCTTCCCTGGAGGGCTGCACGTGTGCCAGTTTCCGCTCCACACCGGCCTCTCTGCGCGGCTGCTCCAATCAGTTTAGCTCGTGCATCTTATGTCCTCCTGATGGTGATCAGGCTAATTAAGTATTTAATAGCAGAGGCTGGCAAACCTGCATTGCTGTGCTATCACTTGAGCTGAGTATTACGCTTTCATTTAGGCACATAATGTATATTCACGATTCAAACATTGTAAGTCGCTCTGGATAAGAGTGTCTGCTAAATGCCAGTAATGTAATATTGGACAATGTCACCCCTGGCATAGCCATTCATGATAATCCACATCTAGGGTGTGTGAACCTGATCCAGAGTGCCAGAGAGAGGTTTTTTTCCATCTTATCTCTTAAATACATAACTATATCACTTCTCCTTCTCAGCTAATGCAGGTGACCCTGTAGCCATAGTTCTGCGTAGTCAAATGCTTAGCACCTTGAGACCGTGGTCACCTGCTGTGATTTGGCGTGATAACTAATCCAATTGTGTAATTAAGGGCTCAGGTGGAACAGGGCTGGAACAGGTCTGCTTAGCGCTGATGAAGATGTAATGCGAGTGATTGGGATGCAAGTGCATTTTCAATGCGTATACGTTAATGCGTTCCTGGAAAGACGGGTCTGCATTATGCACGTTTTTCCCATGACTTCTGAATTGATGGAGAATGCAAGCTTCCGCCTTCTGGCGGTGAGCCAGTCGCAGCTGCCTACTTTCCATTTGAGTAGACATTTCTGTAGCTCGTGCAGACTTCTTCTGAAGTGCTTGGCTGTGTGATTTTTTTCCAGTTCAGAGGAGTTTAAATAGGTTTTCTTGGAAGTGGCGTAAAATACATTATGCAGTTCTAATAGAGCCGTACAGAAGCCCTTTATGTGAAAATCTGAGGGGTTTTACCTTTTGGATAGATTTATTCAGGTTCACACAGCATGCAAGACTTTAAGCAGTATAGTCGTCAACGTCTGGATTAGCATGAGAATGAAGTTCACATTCTGAGATAAAGTCAAATTGTATTAGTACCACTGTCTGACACTGTATTCAGTCAGTGGAATCTTTTCATGACTTCTACTCCTTAACTTTTTACTTTTCTTCATGATAATGACAAAAAAGGCAGGGAACATAAATTATAGTCCTTTAACACTTAGCATATGCTGCAGAAATAGTCACTACACATGTATAGCCCAACATGGCTTGATGGCACTTCTGAGCCTCCAAAGATGGATACTCTTCTTCATGATGATGACAAAGAAGAATCAAAATGTAAATAACAGTCCTTTGAGAGTTAGCACATGCTGTGGAAATAGTCAGCACGCTTAGCCTAACAGGACTTAATTGTGCTTCTGAGCCTGTAAAGATATCCTTTGGAGTCAGGTTGGACCTTTAATCCTCAGGGGAGGGAAGCTTACCGCTGCAATGTCAGTTCAGTACACACCCCCAAAAGCCGAGACGGACCAGAGAGGAGGGCTAAACCCACCCTACCCAAGCTTGTTTTATCCTCTTATTTCTAGTACAGCGGCTGCCTACAGGGCCCGCCTGGCACCCCAGGCCGGGACGGTAACCCCGGGATGAACGGCATCCCCGGGACCCCCGGCATCCCAGGGCGGGACGGGCTGAAGGGCGAGAAGGGAGAATGCGCGAGCGAGAGGTTCGAGGAGCCGTGGAGACCCAACTTCAAGCAGTGCGCCTGGAGCTCCCTCAACTACGGCATCGACCTGGGCAAAATCACAGTAAGACTCACTCACCGGGTGGGCTGACTGACCGGATCCACAAAACCTACGTGCCATTTTCACATTTGCCAATACAGGCATATTAATAAAAACATGAAACCAAAGTGAGCTAGTTTTAGGAATGTAGAGCAATGTTATCATAAAACAGTAGAATTCAACACAGGATTACCTGTATCCAATACAGGATTACATTTGTACCCCAGACTCACCTGTCCTGTGATTATCAGTACCTATGTGTTATTTTTATGATGTCGATATCTTCCATACTCTTGTGAAAGCCTTTTAAGGGACTCTAATATGAACATCAAATGCACATTTAGGTGTGGATTCATTTGAGCACACCTGTTCACTTACTACTGTTATTTCTAGCCTGTGCACATCACTGAACCTAACTGTTCAAACACACAGCTAAACACATGATCCAAAAGTTACTAAATTCTGGGACAAAACCTCCAAAACATTTTAGTGTATATAATCCCCTTTCATAAAGCATCTACATTTCATTTTTGCAGGAAAGCAGATTCAGAAAACGATGCCCAAAGTTTATAAGATACTGTAGCATGTGCAACCTCTGAGCTTAGCTTTGGCCTGGACATGGAAGACAAGAGTCGGGGACAAGAGGTTGCTGTTGGCGAACATTTATTCCCTGTTGTCACAAGCTAACTGTTGGGTTGCCTATGATTTCCTAACAATGGTAGCAATTTATTAGAGCAGAAAGAGTACTGCTTAAAGAAGGAGATGAACCTGCTCTCATACGACATGAGGCGCCAACTGACATATCATAATATTACAACACTTTAATTAGATTCCCCCACCTTATTAACTTAAACTGTCCAGTGGCAACCATGCACCCCTTAAAATTGGGAAAAGAAACCCCATAATTTGCGTGCTTTCCCCCCCCCCCCCCCCCCCCCCCCCAGTCCTTATTGGCATCCTCACTGGAGGGGGGGTGGGACACTGAACTACAGAAGTGTACCGAACTGATGTGTGGCAGAACGTCAGCTAAGAACGCTGCAATATTCGGTGCTGTTTGGACAGCCACAACCTCCTAGTGAGTGAGTGCTAAAGCGGTGCAGCAACCAATCACGGAGCTCAGACCTGAGCAGCGAGCTCATCGGAAGGCTGTCTCTTCTCTCCCCCCCCCCCCCCCCCCCCCCCCCCCCCCCCCACGCCCCCCCCCCCCCCCCCCCCCCCCGCAGGACTGCACCTTCACCAAGCTGCGCTCGGACAGCGCCCTGAGGGTGCTCTTCAGCGGCTCCCTCCGGCTCAAGTGCAAGACGGCCTGCTGCCAGCGCTGGTACTTCACCTTCAATGGCGCCGAGTGCACGGGCCCGCTGCCCATAGAGTCCATCATCTACCTGGACCACGGCAGCCCCGAGTTCGACTCCAGCATCAACATACACCGCACCTCCGCAGGTGAGAGGGGCTGCCCCACGCTCAGCATTTCCCCGTGATCTCAATACCACAATGACTGTTACCTTCACATAGAAGAATATTTTTTCCCCAACTTTTTTTTCCTTTCATTTTTACTACAGACGTGTTGTATAACAATTATTTTGTTCAAATCAAAGGCACATTCCAAATATGTAAAATATTGCAACCTAAACGTACATTTAGCTTCAAATAACTGTGCAGGGTAATGACTAGTAATATTTAGCTATACCGGAAACAGAAGCATTTGAATTTATTTTCAAAATGATAAAGAGAACTAAAATAGTGTTTTTGTCCTTCAAGTCAAAGGATTTAGACTTCCAGATTGATCTGGTGTCGTAAAAGTTGGCTATCCTCAGACATGATCAGCACATTTCTCTGGGATATACCCCTCACCGTACTGCACATTGGCTGTCTTTCAGGACATCAACACTCCCAGTACACAGCAGTTGGTCAGTGTGATTAATGTAATCACACTCGCCAGCCTCCCGAAAAAACTGGAATGGCTTAAAGTGCTAAAGTAGCTTTTTCTCTGAAATCAGTACACTCATATTCGTCGTATACAAACAGCCATCAGTTGAAATTGATCTTGAAGTGATCTTGTTTTTTATTGCCAGCTCAAAGCTGTTTACAAAATGACTATATGCACCAGCAAATGTCATATATGACAGATTATACCAGTCTGAAACTGCAGGACCTAAAACATGCCAGCTTGCATTTTGCTGTGCATAGCTTGCATTGCAGAAGAACGTTAAAGAATCACAGATTCATTGTTACGGGCTATTATTTACAGACTTCACCAGTGTCAGTGAATGCAAAACAAACTCTTTAAGTGAATTTGTCACTCTCAGCCAACGGAGGCTAAGATATAACCCAGGCATGCTGTAATTATGGAGAGCCAAAGGTATTTCTGTGTTGCAAGTGGTTTTGGGAGGGCTGTGAAGGCCTTTCATCACATCAGTTCCACACATCACTTGTCTTGACGTTTTGCTTCTGCCCCGAGATGTTTATCGTTATGGAAAACAAAACAAAAAGGCTCACGGTTGTCCCGGTAGGCGGAGACTATGAGACATTTGCTGACGCTTTTTCTCTACGGCCTTTCATGTCCAGTGGAGGGTCTATGCGAGGGGATCCCGGCCGGCCTGGTGGATGTCGGCATATGGGTGGGCACCTGCTCCGATTACCCCCGAGGAGACGCCTCCACCGGCTGGAACTCCGTGTCACGGCTCATCATCGAGGAGCTACCCAAATAAGCCCCCCCCCCGCCCCTGTGCCGTGCCTATGATGGGGGCCATCTTGGTTCATTTCGCGTTTCTACCACCCCACCACTAAACAGCGGCTGGTGCAAAGGGCCCATCGCCAAGCCTCTCTGTTGTACTCCTTTTCCACTATCTTGCCATGACACAAGCAGGAACAAGGGCTCCCTGTTCAGGGAACTATGTGTCTCCGCTACAGGACACAGGAGGAGACACTTAAGGAAATGACAAACTCTGCCTACCATGCAGAACACCAGCTACAACCTATAAAGAATGATGTAAACGTGCTGGGCTTGGAGGCCTCTCCCTGCATTCACACTTTCATGGGAAATCCATTGCTGCTTCTGCACATCAACGTGGGGATTGCCATAACATTGCATGAGGAGAAGGTAAAATAATTCCACTGTTCGTGACAAGGAAACATCAGGTGTTGTGTTGTGGACAGAAAAAAAAATGTGTTTTTGAAGCGAGGACATGGGCCCTCTCGTGTGAGACAGTCTATGCATCAAGGCGCGGAGGTGGCTATGGCTTTTCCACAGATGTGTGAATGCAGGGTTTGTCGTTTTCTGTGTAGTTCTGTGTATTGTTCTTTACCTTTCTGAGTCCTAGCATGACTTCACTGTACACCTGCCCATTTTGTGTGATGTCACCGAGTCGTACCTTCTATGGAGTGCACTATTACCTAATTCTGCTCATAGTCCCACTGAAACCAGACACTATCCAGAAACTATCTGGTGCACTTCCACTTAGTAGCATCACACAATACTAGAGGCCAGAGAATTTTGGGGTCTGGCATTTCAGTGGAAAAAGGTACAACTGTCACCTCAAATGCTACAAGCTAGATTTATAGATATTTCAGTGCTTCACTTTAGGCCAGGAGACAGGCCAGAACTTTGAGCACCAGCTCATCACAGAGTAGATTATTCCTGAGGTAAAAAGGTTGGCATGTTTGAGGGGCTTGGTTCTACCTCACAGAAAACAAAACCCTGTTTGCTCTGGGTTTCTAATTTAATTTTAATTAGCCAACCAATTTTATTTAACCCTGCCCTCAGCTGGCCCTTTGGTATTCTCCAATAACCACTGTCAATATGTCATTTTTATATATCAATGTTAATAAACAAGTCTTTTTATATACACATTTTAATATATGTATATCACTTGCTACAACAGCATTTTGTTAGTTTTTGTAAACATTTTTGCTGCCTGATGTAACATGCTTGGTTTTTGCTAAATATTCTGACCAAACATCAAAAACAAGAAGTCTGTTCATGACAATTATGACAACACATATGTCAGTAATATGGTCTTAACATTCAAACTCATTCTTACAGTTTTTGTCTGACATCACCGTTTTGAGTGTATGTTTACCTTTACAAAACATGTTAAAACAGGCTAGTAACAGCTGTGCAGATAATGGGGAATATTTTAGAGGCCGGCCTTTAATGAGGCAGAGTGCCATGACTCAGCACTTAAGGCCACGGCAGAGGGAGAGGTGTCAAACTCCTGTGCCATTTTGCTGTTCTGTTTCGGCAAATTCCCCTGGCTTAACTAGCCCAGTTCTTTGGCTGCATACATTTACACCTCCGCATTTTCCTAAGTACAGAGCAATACAATTTATATTTTCAGTATGATGTCAGCCTTCGGCAGTGGTTTATCACTGGCAGAAGAGAAAGTGAATGATTGGACAAATTACATAAATTACATAATTACAGGTGCACTGTGCTTCTCTCTTGACTGACTGGTGTAGAAACGCAGTTCAGCTTGTTCAGGGGTATATGCGAAAGCTGGCTGGTGACATAATCGCATCAAGATGTGAAACAAAACAGTTGGACGTCTCGCGGCATTTGGAACTGAATTCGTTTGTGATTTTGGTCCACCGAAAAAGCGTGCGGTATGAAAGCAAACCCATTCAGGTTCAGCTGGAAATGAACCAGTGGAAAAAAAAAGGCCCCAAACTGTGGTGAAGTGCTGTTTTTTTTTCCCCCCCTTCATTTAAGCTGCTAACCTCATGCATTTCTCGTTTGCAAAAGAACAGCGTCTTAGACAAAACTATTTTTCACTGTGCCCCGTATCTGCTGCAGTTTAACAATGAAAGCACTAAAAAAGGCAAAGCAAGAGTACAGCACATAGATTGTCCGTTTTCTCAATCATACCTGAATATTTTCCAGAGCACTTCTGCTCCAGGTGAGAATACAAGCAAAGAGAGTGCAAATGAAATGTGAGACCAACAGAATGCCCATACACCTAGTCAGCATATTGCAACAAGAAAACAAAGATAACTTAAAACTATAAAGAAGACCCAATGCAAATTACGCACAACTGAACATTATAGGAAGGTTACCAAAGAGCAAAGGATGATGGGAAAAACACACACACTGCTCTCAAGAAACAAATTTTTATGAGTTCCATCGATGGTTTTGTGCATTTCGGGCACCCAAACTTGTCATTTGATCTCTGGAACCCAAACCATGCGAACCAGACTTTGGCAATTTAGTATCGGTTAAAACGAAACCCCGATCTCTCAATCAGCGTGTAAACAGCCCAGATTCAGGATGTAAAATCATTTATTATATCTTCACTTCGGAAGTGTGTGCCCTGTGTATGGCAAGAATCAGTATGGCTTATTGCATTTGCACAAAAACACATAGCACTCAAGGATCAGGCCTGCTAAATTCCAATGTGTAGAGCCAGCATTTTTAGACGCTACACACGTCTATATTTTGTGTTTTCAACAGACAAGTAGAACACATAGCAACACATACAGCAATGTTCACTTCAGGCACCACTGACTTTCAGTCAAAAGCGCTGTGCTCTACATGGGAGGAGTGTAATAATCTAGCAGATGTGTCATCCGCTCAGTCTTGTCTTCCTAGCACCAAACTGCGGGTGATCAGTATGTCTTAATGCTCTCATACCGGCAAAATTCCACAATTATGTAGTACTGAGCCAATAGCTTGATAAAAAACATCTGTCACACATTTTTACACCAGTGCTAATTTACATGCGGCCAGGACGGTTCTCTGAAAAATGAGTGTTTATCTTACATATGCACATTTAACATGTATATTGAATAGGAGCTTGAAGCTAATTTTCCTTTAAGTATAAGTCTCTGAAAATGAAAACCAAGAAATATTTAGCTGGACATTCCAAGCAACCTGTATAGACCTGATTAAAAACTGCTTGTGTACTCCAGCTAAACATTTTCATGTAGGTTTCTCACAGAGCATTCCTAAGTGCCATTTAAAAGAGACATGAACCATTGGTGCCATTTAACTGAGGCATACATATGTATACAGTTTATATATATCATTTTTCTGACTTCAGCACAATATTTATTAGTTGAGGTAAACTACCATCAGCAGCAGTATCCAAACTACTGTATGTGCCTTAACGCTTTGATTACTTTGGTGTCCCAATTGTTCCAGCAGAATTGGACTACAGGTGTTCAGCGCTTAACTGGATGCTCTATCCACACAACAGTAAGAGGCTCAGATGGTACAGGCCCACTTGGTTATCTAATATCCTCACCATCAAATACAGAGGACCAGAGTGTCTTTGCTTTTCTGAGATAACCGGTAGAAAAGGTGAGGTTTCCACACAGGGAAATGTCCATATTTACTTCCATCACAAGCCTAAATGCATTCACTCAGGGAAACCCGAAAGGGCTTGCTTCTCTTAGGCAAGTGCACTACTCCTTTAAGGAGTCGCTGGGGCCCACGCTGGTGAGGTTTTGTTTTTGTTTTTGTTTTTTTGCGTGTGGGTGTCACATGAAGGCCCTCGGTGCATGCTGGTGGATACACTGGACACCCGGCTCACTTGTGCAGTCCGAGCAGAAAACGGGACACATTCTCGTAGACCACGAAGGTGATGCCGCACGCGGGGGTGACTCGGATCAGGTTGGGCACCATCCCCTTGTAAAATCCAGCTGCCCCCTCATTCCTGAAAGAGAAACAACCACACAGTCGTAACTAATCGAGAAGTTGTGATGCTGACAGCTTTCGATGAGAGGATTATTCCTGGGAATAAAAAACAGTGTAACATTTCTACAGTACTTTGCATTTTGCATAGTTCTGTGTACGTCTTAGGAGATTTCACTAACAGCCACACAAAAAAGAAAAATAAGGTTTTGGTCAGCTGTCAAAACAAGCTAAGCCGTACACGTAACACTTGTCAGTACAATTTTCAGAAATGTCCCTAATCTAATTCACATGTTGGTTGAGGATTTTAGCAACAGTTGTTTAGAGCAAAATACCATAGTACAGGGGGAAAAAGTCCTTCCAGCATCTAAAAAAAACTGTGGAAAGAAACATACTCTGACACAATTATACACGTTGAGGAAGAGAAGCAGTGAACGCAGACATTTAAAGTTGTGGCAGCGAGAGGACCTGTTTGTGGAGGAAAAATAATCACATATGTGGAGAGATGGGGGATACAGTTTATGGGAAAGAGGCCTCAGACAGTCACTGGAAGAGATATCACCTGTATATACACTGATGAAGAAAGGGCTGGATTTGCACATACTGAAGTAAAAATCCGCAAATAACGCGAATTCGGTCTCGCAAACTTGCATGACTGACATGCTTGAGTCGGGAAAGTTGCTGCGAATGTAATGACGATTTTTTGTTACTGTCCACCAAGTACTATGTGTCCCTAACCACTCATCCGAGATCACCCACCCAGTTCTATCACCACGATAAATCTGATCCAGAACCTGCACTTAGGGGGCGCTATCTTCTTTCAGTCCCTGGCTGTCTGCTGTGATAATAGCAGATTTCATCCAAACAGAAACATAACTGCTTATCAAATCCCTTTAATAACTTTTTTCCCCCAAACTGAAAATATTTCCCCAAAGGATGCATAGCAAATTTTGTTTGACGGAAGAAAAAAAAAATTGAAAATGGGAACTGTTTAAGGACTATTTTCAAATTATCAAATGACAAGCAGTACATGGTCACAGTGAATGTGAGTGGATGTGTGTGTGTGTGTGTGTGTGTTTACTGCACAACTGGGCTTACCTCCACGTCCTCCTGATCACATCTATCATCCCGCTGTAGTTGTTGTGATGGTCCTGCAAGCGTGCGCGGACTACCTGGTAGGGGTATGTTATGGCCACTGCAAATATTTTGGATACAGCCGCCATCGCAATGTATTCCGCCGGAGTCTGTTTGGAGGTCACAAAGGATATCATGATTTTTCACTCTGACATTCTGTTCCAGAGACCTGCGGCCTAATGACTTGCCCCTCCCTCTGAGTGATGGCTACTAAACATATGCCAGAGAAATTCTATTTGTTATGGCCAGATATTCACTCCTGCAGTCCTTATGTCCTCTGTCAAGGATATTTCAGTTGGTAATCATATTGTGATGCTAGCTGTTGTTGTTCGGTTTTAGACCACACCCTTTGAGAATATTAATGAGCCAGAAGATCAGAACACTTTCAGCTTCAGCAATGGCAGCTTGAAATGGTAACTGAAGAATGTTTTGCACTATGTGTATACTATTTACTCACCAGCTGTGCATCAGATGGCATCTTTTTGTATTTGTTGTAACTTCTCTTCAGCTCCTCGTACACCATGAATTGCAGAGCGCCATGGGAAGTGCCAATCAGACCGGGCACAAAACCCTGCAACACAGTAACGCATGAATCATGCACATACATCTAATACCTTAACCGCTGCTGTTTGGTGGGGTGTTGGACCTACCCTGGTGAACAAGCATGCCTCTGCAGCACTTTGATGATAAATTTTCTGTCCTCAAAACCTCAAACTCATGAGCACAAATTTTAATAGACTAATAAATGCATTCATAAATTACAACTCCCAATGTGTACTGTTTTTGAAGGAAGAGTAAAGCTCTGAGGAATACATTTTAAAACTATATCAGTGAATTAAACACAGTAAAATAGCCCCTTTAACATTTTTCATACATTTTATAATGGAATAGATGACAGAGGTTTACTGTAATGCAAGCCATACCCTGTAGAGTCCTGGAATTCCCTCATAACGGTATATCTTCCCCAGAGCATCCAGCATTCCTTTGTACTGCTTCCTGGACGGATCAGCGTTATACTGCAGCACCAGGCGGGTCTTTGTTACCCACACTGGGTTAGTCAGGCAAAGCGTCAGAACCCCTGAAACAGGAAACAGGTTAGGGGGGGGGCAACAGGGAAGCAGGAGAGGAGACCTGATGTCTATGGCAATCTAATCTAAATGATTTGGTTGAAGACAAGTGTTGTGATTTTGAGATACAGTATATCACTTACAAGTGGACTTTACCTGCCTCTTTTATTAACCACAAAGCCAATGGGTAAGTCCAAGTTAAATGTACTGCCAAAACATAAATAGCTACCTATCTGTAGCTATCGCTGACCCATCCCTACTCTGCCTGTAGCTATCTCTACTTATGAAGACTCTCTCTGCAGTCACCACTCTTGGTTTCCTTCTGTGTGTTTGATGCATGAACTATTTCTCTCTGTTCCACAATCTGACTCTCAGTTTTCCACTTGGATTTCACATTGTCAATATGCCTTCTCCTCCATGACACATTTCCAGATTGTTAAGCTCCATCCTCCATTGACTCGGCTATCTCCCTGGAATTATTTTCTAAAAAGTTAGTGGGGTTGTGGAGATAGAAACCTTCCCCTTGTTCGCTCAACCCTGGCAGCTTGTTAGAATATCACTCTCAGGGAGAACAACTCTGGTGGTGATTTCACAGTTCTGAGTTCAGTTTTGTCTGGAATTAAATGACCTTTTTCAGCATCAGGTAGTCAAAGAATTGTGCCAACGTTGACTTTAACCTTGGTGCTTCTATACCAGCAGGGTACAGAAGTTGGCATACCAGTTCATTTTCTAATGTGATTTTACAATCTATGCATAAAGGAAGGACTAGTCTCCTGAGGATCAGCGATGCGCTTGTGAACGCTGCTTGAGTGAAATCGCTCGAACACAGGACTGTCACTGGTATGCTACAGTATTGGGAAACTTCACACCGGCCCCTGATCCGCCCTGATGTAAGGCTAAGTGATCAGGGATCGGGGCCAGAGTCCTGCGCGGCCCCCTCGGCTGAGGCGGGACTAACCTGCCTGTGCTGCAGACACCAGGTGCTCTGCAGCCCTCAGCTCAGACTGGCGGCCTTCTTTATTGAACGCCTTGATCGCGTTGTAGCTGCGGACAGCACAACAGGAGTCACAGGGGTCAGACAGTGACGGGGGAGCCAGTGTCCGCCGAACGCATCGGTGTTAGGCAGCTGCACTCCTCTTCAATCAGTAATCATTCACAACATTTGATGAATCAACAAACTACAATGGGCTTGGGATAAATACTAAAAAAAACTTCATTAGGAATGATACACATTACTAAATATACACTGACTTAAAATGCCTGCTAGAGACAGCAATCCTCAGACACATAACAGCTCCTGCAGGGTTTGGCCACAGGTTTTCAGTTTGTGAACGTCAGCAGGGTTATCAAATGTGTTCTTTTATTACTGTTACTACTACGGTATGGGTTAATGGTACAGAAAGCATGTTGAAGGTGTCAGTGTCATCCCCTGTACTATAATCGAATGGAGAGAGTTCTGTCTACCGTGTTGGGGTTCTGCGTCTCTTGACATAGCCGCCTGTAATTGTTCATAGGAAGCTGCCTCCACTGTTGTTGGAATTAGCAATATGTAATGCCATACAATGATACAATGCTGTTGTCGTACTCACAAGAAGAAGTAGAAGCCCCACGATGCTCCGGTTCCCCAGATATTTGGCGTCACTCCTTGGTAAAGCCCTCTGATTCCTTCCAGTTGCCAGATGCTTTTCATGCAGTGAAACATGCCGTTGTACTTGGGCCTTAGCTCCAGTCCGTCACTCACTGGATGAAGGAAACGGACAGGAAAAAAATGGTAGCTCACCAAGTCAATTTACTGAGAATTTTCAAAAAGGCAACAGCGTCTATACATGTGTGATACACACGCCCAAATATGTCTATCACACGGGTCAAATTAAACACCGCACTGCACCGATGTACCGTTGGAACAAAATGTACAAAACAGACAAACTAGCTAGCGAGCAACAACCGACGGCATTTACTTAGCATAACAGCGTGCCATTTCACAATCAAGCATCTGTAGCTGCAGCAAAGCTAACAAGTCAAATTTATGATCGGAAGCATTGCATGAAGCGAAGATCAAAGCTAGGAAGCAAACACAACTAAAAAACCATTTCGGCCAGAGGGCAAGCGAGCTAACTTACATATTATATTACCTAGCTAGACTATACTAGTCATTTAGTAAGTAGGAACAATTAGACAGCTGCGGGCTTTCCCCCCCAAGGACCTAGGGTGGCTAGTTAGCTGGCTAGATAGCTAAACACACACACACACACACCTGCAAACCTAATTTTGACAAGGTCCAGAGGGTGAAGCACCATCGTAGACATGACTCCTCCGCTCACACCTGCTGCTAAATTTTCATATTTGACATAGCTGAAAAGCCGGAGAAGGTCAGCCGTAAGCGAGAAAGGTGCGCTAGGAGTGTCCGGAGCGACCGGGACTGTAGCTGCACTGCCTCGCCATGGTCCCGGAGCAGGACTCATGTCTATTCAGAAGCTATAGCTAGCTTGCTAGCTAGCTATCTGAGGATGCTGTCCTGAAAAAGCACGGCGCTGTTAAATGCCATTAAGCTCGCTAAGTTATGCCCGAGGCCAGCCAGGTACTACACAGCTAGCTAGCTAGCTAGCTGTAATCAATCCGATCAAATCGTCATGACCCCAATCGCATAAACTTAACCAAGCTGAGCCACTAATACAACGGATCTTCTTCATGCTATGACCTCTGCAGGGGTAAATTTGGAAGACTGTGACGTAACACCAAAATATACCCCACAATGCAACAGTGCAACCACCGAATAAGATGACCATGGCGAATACTAGATCAAATAATAATAATAATAATAATAATAATAATAATAATAATAATAATAATAATAATAATAATAATAATAATATAGTGAAAATAAGCACGGACCCAGGCTAACGGATAATTCAGTTTTCTAACTAGTTTGTCTAAGTAGGTAGTTATTTAATCCATAGATAGCCACACAGCAAAGGTGTGCTGGTAGCTCATAGATGCTCAGTGTCTAGATTCAAAGGCACTAGAGTACAGTAAGTATTTAGGAGGCTATTGTCTTTCAGTTAGGTTACACAAGGACATCCGTCCCTTCTTTTCAGATTTACGAGCACATTGCACCTCGTTGTACAAGTCTGTAGATGGCAGCATTTCACATATAAATGTAGCCAAACTAAAACTTGAGGGACCATCTTAGTGCAAGGCAGAATATACTCTCGGGAGTAAATAACCTAACCCTAACCGTAACCCACCTGCAAAATAAATCTGCCACTAAAATGACTGATATGGTTGATATGTTCAAAAGTTTAGCCAATTCAAAACAAACATTTTGGTCACATTGCTCCACGCAAACCAAATATCCATTAAGCAATGCTATCCAGTGTTTCCTAAATCATTTCATTTTTTTGGCCCTGTTTTTTTTAAGCTTACCACCTGTAGAGTATGTGATCAAACATTGACACATTTTCTAAAGAAATGTTGGGTTGGTTAATTTAATTATCTGTCTGTTTTGCTCATGGATGTAATATTGTGCATGTAGATATATCTTGTTTAATTTTCCACTCTAATGTTTGTCCATCATATCATAGCCACAGTTTACTGGAAACAAGTAACAAGTAGATATAGGTAGTTTTGCCCAGTAGATGTAGGTTAACGACAATTCAACATCAAGTCTAATGACTTTAATTCTTTCTAGCATTCAGTGATCTCAACTATTACCTGTGTGGAGCAAAGAAAAATGGGTTGGCCAGTATGGTAAACCTCTGGCCATGTATGTAACAGAACCCACTCATGGACTTCACTATGAAGTCACAGTAAGTGACAAGAATGTACATAATTGAAGACACAGTTTATATGTAGTAACATCACTGAAAAAAAGTACTAAGAAGAAGACAACTGCACTGCTAATATGCTCCACAGTGGTGAGAGAAGCAAAATGCCAGTGGATCACTTGTCTCAATGTTTGCATTTGTGGGTAAGTCTTAATATCTCTGTAGCATGTTCAGGCTGTGCCCCTTGCACATATTATTTGGGGTAATTTGCAGACCGTGTATAGTCAGGAGGCAGTTTAAATTAGTCATCTTTTATTCTTATCACTCTGATTCCTTGGTGATTAAATTACTGATGCCGTCCTTTTTCCAGAGCAGTTAGCTGGTCATTGTCATGAATATTAATAATACAGCAGTACAGCTGCACAAGTGTTGAAGTGCTAATGTAAAACAAAATAAACTGTGTGACAACATGCAATGTACTATTCATCATCAGGATATTTCATTTTAATTCACATTTTTATTATTATTCTTTCTCCTTCCCAAAAGCTTTCCACAGTATTCTACTCTGTATATGCAAAATTGTTTCTATTAAAAATGTTTAGTATTTGTATTTTTTTGAATTATATTGCATTTTGATTCCCCCCCCCAACATTTCCTTCGAGCCATTGTGACATAACAATGGAGAGAGCTGAACATTCTATTGTGCCGAAAAACACACAATGGACACACACAGCACGCGGAGACTGCACACATGCACAAAATATGCACATGCACACACACACACTCACACTCACATACAAATATGCACATGCACATACTCACACACACACACACACACAGATAACACACAGACTAAACACATAAAACAATGTGGAAAACATATTGTTGACTCTCAGCCATGTAAACATACATACTCCTCTGCCAGCAATGTGTAATGGGTAGGAACTGAAGAGTAGGAGGGACAGAAAAGTGCAATATAGAGATACTAGGTTAAGCCAAAGTAAGGCTTTCCTCTGCCAACAGTGGCCTGTATTTTTCACAGAGGCAGATGCATGAGCGGGTGCAAAGATGCGAGGATGTCATGAAGGAGGAGAGGGAGATGTGGGAGAGGGAGATACGGATTCTGGCCAACGACAGGAGGAGGGAGAAGGAGAGGATGGATAGAGCCATGGACAGGATGGTGTCAGTCATGCTGACGAAGGTGAAAAACCTGGAGGAGGATCGGAGGAGAGAGCAGGGGCAGGCTGCGAAGGAGAACGAGAAACTGGAGGCGCTACTGCTGATGGAGATAAAGAAGTCAGAGGAGGAGAGGCGGAGGGAGAGGGCGCTGATGGAGAAGGAGAGGGAGAGAAGTGAGGAGATGGTGCTGATGGAGATGAAGAGGCTGGGAGAGGAGAGGAGGAGGGAGAGAGCACTGATGGAGAGGGATAGGGAGAAAATGGAGCAGGACCAGCTGATGGAGAAGCTGGCAGAGAAGAGTAGGCAGGGGGTAGAGAAGAGGGGAAAAGAGGAGGTACAAGGGGACAGAGAGGGGAGGGACATAATGGAGAAAACAATGTTGGAGATGAAGAGACTGGAGGCAGAAGTGAGGAGGGAAAGGGCACTGCTGGAGAAGGAGAGGGCGAAAATGGAGGAAGAAAATCTTGTACAGATAACAAAACTGGAGGAGGAAAGGAGAGAGACGGCACTTGTGGGGAGGGAGAAGCAGAAAGCTGAGACGCCAGTGCTGTTGGAGGTAAAGACACTGGAGGATGAGAGGAGACAAGGGAAAGCCCAGATGGTGAAAGAGTGGAAAGAGATGGAGGAGGAGGTGTTGATGAAAATGAAGAGAACAGAGGAGGAGATAAGGAAGGAGAAGAGGCAGATGGTGACAGACAGGGAGAACCTGGAAAATTCAGTGCTGACACTGATACGGAAAATTGAGGAGGGGAGACGGAGAGAGAAGGAGGAGATGGAGAAAGAGAGGGAGAAAATGGCAAAAGCAATGCTGATGGCAATAAGGAAACTGGAGGATGAGAGGAGGCGAGAGAAGGCACGTATGGAAAGAGAGAGGGAGAAAAGGGAGGAAGCGGTGTTGCTGGAGGTAACGAGACTGGAGGAGGCGATGAGGAGGAAGAAGGTGCACATGGAGAAGGAGATGGAGAAAATAAAGGATGCCTTGTTTATGGAGGTAAAGATGCTGGAGGAGGAGAGAAGGATAGAGAAGGCACACATGGAGAGGGAGAGGCTCAAAATGGAGGAGGCGATGCTGATCAAGATAAAGAGATTAGAGGAGGAGAGGAGGAGAGAGAAGGTACAGGCAGAAACTGAAATGGAGAAAATGAAGGAAGCCATGTTCAGGGAGATGAAGAGAATGCACGAAGAGAGGAGGAGAGAGAAAGCACACATGGAAAGAGAGAGGGAGAGAGTGGAGCAAGCCGTGCTGGTTGAGGATAGAGGGAGAGACAAGGGGAAGAAGAGAGAAAAAGCGGGTAAAATGGCTTTGTTGGAGAGGAGGGCAGAGAAGGCTGAGAGGGAGGGCGAGCAAATGAAGGCTGCCATGCTGGTGGAGATAAAGAGGCTGGAGGAGGAAAGAAGGATCGAGAAGGCACAGATGGAGAAGGAGAAGGAGAGGATGGAGGCCGAGGTGCTGATGGAGGTGCGGAGACTGCAGGAGGAGAAAAGGTGGGAGATACTGCAGATAGAGAAGGAGAGGGAGAAGGCCGAGAACGAAATGCTGATGGAGATAAGGAGACTAGAGGAGGAGAGGAGGATAGAAAAGCTGGAGTTGCAGAGGGAGAGGGAGAAAATGGAGGAAATGATGCTGATGAGCATGAAGGAGCAGGAGGAGGAGAGGAGAGAGGAGCTCGTGCAGGAGGCGAGAAAGATGGAAAGAGAGATGCTGGAGGACTGAGAGCCAGGGAGAGGTGGAGAAGATGGTGGCAGAGAGCGGGGAAACAAAGGGATGAAAAATAAGGAGAGCTGATGGAGACATTAAATACATTGAACACTTGCAAGATTATCAGGGTAGGTGTGTTGAAGTGAAGAAAGGCTTACCAATAAAATATATTGGTATTTCATGCAAAACACATTGTGGGGTAGTTTCTTCAGATGGGGTTATGGGTTGGGGGGTTGAGGGGCAGAAAGAGGGAACACACAGACTTTTTAACAAATAGACCTAAAATGAAAAGAGACAGGGGAGGAGGAAAAGGGAATGAAGGGTAGGGGGGAAAGATAGTGGTTTTAGTCCCGGATATTACACAGACCATAAGGAATAAATGAATAGAAGGAGAAAGGCAGATGGGAGGGAAATAGAGAGATAATGAGAAAGTGAACATGCAGAAATAGAAAAGAAAAGAGAATGATGACAAAGGAAACTAATCTGACATAGCATGTAACAACATTTAATTATAGTCAATTGCTAAAGGGCCCCTTTCAGTTAGTTGAAGTAAGCATATTTTCAGATTCTTTGTCAAATGACAATTTCACAGGTTTAAACATAAATATATTGTGTCTGTCATGGCAATGAAAAACAGTTTTACCTCTTAGTTTAGATGATCTACTTTTAGTCTTGATTTTTGTGTTGGAATGTTTGTTTTCAACCCCAGCGTGCAGGAATAGAAGTGGGTGGAAACACATGGGAATGCCATTTTTAAGATTCATTAACTGTGAAAGGCATTTCATTCATCGGACTGAGCTGCCACACTGTTACGCTGAAATCTGTTGGCTTTATCAAACATGCCCGCTAATGCACTAGCATGAGATCACCAGTGAAGAGTAGATCATTTAAACTTGACTAAACAGATTGCAGAACCAAGGGCATGAATATCCTGCAGCAGAACAGACCAGCCTTCAGTCCAGTACAAACAACCAGTAGTCATTAATACTTGGTTCCTTAAAAAGAATCTCCATGGTGTTCAAAGCCCTTCATTTTTTCCATATAATTTGAAATATATTTTGCAGGTGTTGAAGTGCTTGTGTTCATCTTGTGATGTGGTTACTTTTGTTCTTTTGCAGCCTCAGGTAGCACAGTAATCAATACATTATGTATTCTTTAACTGAGATGCATAGATAATTTACCAGATCATTTACCAATGAAGGAATGACCAGATGCCAATACTGTGTATCTTGTGAACCATAGTATTTGAGTGACTAAGCACTTACGAGGGTCATAATGATGCCATTTCTTATCATAGTCCAAATATAAACATAATGACTTATGATCAGTTTGTTTATGAAGATATTAAGGTTGGTTGTTTTGGCATCAGAGGCTGTTAATATTGGTGTAGCACTTAAATCCCCTTCCTGCTTTTTGAAACATATTCTACACTCTTCTGAACTGACTACAGTTAAGTCAACATGCTCACACAGAGGTGGTATGTACCTTTTGAAATGGTGTTTAAAAAGAACCTTCTCTCTGCTGCTTCTCTGAAACTGTACTAGAGGTTTATCTTACTACTGACCTGGTGAGTCAGTATGTATATGAATGTGAACCACATGACAAAAGGTTTTCAGTTGCACCACAGTTAACAAAATACTTCAGTTGCACAAATCAAATGAAAGGACTCACTACAAGGCAGATTTGTGGACATTTGATTCATTCAGTCACAGGTGTTTTTTACACACAGTCACATACTCATCCCATTCATGGAGAGCTGAAGTCCTGCACCTTTTCTGGGTAAAACATCTCTAAATCATCATCATTTACTGGAAACACTAAGTGGATAGCCACTTAAGTAGATGAATGTGACCCAGCAACTATGCTGTTCGATATTTAAGATCGTTAAAGTGTTTTTTGGAGATGAGAAACCGGGACGTTGGAGGCCTATCAGACCAGGCTTGCCTGTTCCATTCAGTGGTGTAAATTTGCTACCTTAATTACACAGTGCAAAGAGCAGTCACAGTGGAATTAAATCACAAAGGCAGGATAAAGTGTCTCATATCTCTTTATCCCTTTCACCATCTGCCTCATTCCACTAATGTGGCTAAACAGTGGGAAAGAGTTCAACTTTCAATATGCGTTTCTCTTCAAGAATATGATCAATAAAGCTTGCACTGAAAAAATAGGCTATCATGGCTCATATAGACAAATTAGGCAAACCCAATTAAGTGTACCTTGTAACGTGGCATGACAGATTGTTCATACAGGCCACAACTATGTTTGAACATGCTTCCAACCATAACAGTGACCAGATAGTTAGTGTGTACATGCTTCAATGCATCCAATGCAATGCAAGATACCTTTTAGTAAGACAACATACTCTACTATAAAACTACACAAAAGAGCAATGAGAGCACATTCTTAGGTAGGTGAGCCAAGCTGCAATCTGAAGAGGTGGGTCTTCATCCTGCAACAGAAGATGGCCAGCAAATCTATTGTTCTGACCATTGGTGTTCCACCACACTGGGGTGCAACTTGCACACACAACACAAACACCTGACTTTACATTTTATATTATATTTAGTTGCTTATTAATCCACATCAATTGCCTTGGATGGATATTTACAGAAACATATCTGTGTTACGTACCTTGCCCAAGGGTACAACAGCAATGCCCCAGCAGGGAACTGAACAACTGCAACTTTTGGGTTATTAGCCCTTCTCCTTATCACTACGCCACACTGCTGCCTTAAAACCTACACTGACTTTAAATCACAGAACACATGCTCTCTTCATGTGTACATTCAGTCTTGACAGTACAAGCATAGGAACAGGCTATGAATAGAATGAAAGGTGTTGTATTTTTTGTCTTTAGTAAATCAATAAGCTGTATTGTTTTTTCTTCATATGACATTCTCAGCATAGCTGGATGAATATGACATGGACAAAAACAGAAAAATCATGTAAGTTGTGTACAATTTAATTTTCATAATTTCATAATAGCATCTCAGTTGTAATGTGTTCTTTGGACACAGATATAAGTCATATCAGAGATGTCTTTTTATGGTCATATTTTGTCACTACTGAGCACTCTCGGACACTGCAGTATAAAAATTACATTATTAATGAGATTTTCACAGATACTGTAGCATTTCACAACCGTCCTCTTTCTGTCAAGGGAAGCAGTTTGTTTCAGCAAGATCTGCAACCACTTGCTTTTCTTTACCAAATGGAATTAAAGAGAAATCATTGCTTTTAATTAGAATGAAAGCCTGGCCGCGGCAGTCAAACAGGCTCGTAAATCCCATTCATCGTCTCACTCCTTAGGCAGATCTCTGTAAAATTACTAAATGCTCCTGTCATCACTGTTGTTAATTCACAGTTTGCAACTTAAGTCTGCTTTTATGTTATTGTTATATGCCCTCAGCAGATATATCAGTATTTAAACATAAAGTAACTATTCACCACTGTGCAGAAAGGAGCATGGGCAGATGGGCAGATCTTATGCTATGCATAGCCACGGCTTCCTGTCAAAGATAGCAGCTGTAAAAATAAACAAAGCTAACACAAAGGCTATGACAACACCCTACTGCACAAAAAAACTGGTTGCCTCATGTACCTCAGCCAGCTTCCTAATAAACCACTTTTTAACAAGGGTCAGTGGCTGGGTGGAGGCTTGATGAAGGCAGGTGCGAGGGTATTCATTTTGTCTGGCAGACCAGCCCACCGCCGCCCCCCCCAACCCCCTTACTGTTCTACATGAGCCTGAAGGAGTATGGTTACTTCTCTTGGTTGCTCTGGCTGGCTGCATAGGTGCAGGTGTGGGGTCTCCAGACTGTGGATGGCTGACACAGAAGCTGATTTCCATTGCATTTTTCATCACCAGTGACGGATTTCAGTTACGAAGTACACGATCATGCATTGCAAAGCACAAGGATGGCATTAGTTGTGATACTTCATCAGTGAAATAAAATAAATAAAATAAACTGCATATGAAAGCTAGGGGCTTGCACATAACACTTTTTGTGAAATGAGCCCTAGGTCATAAAAAATGAAAAATTAAAACATTTCAGTCTTCTCATATGATGTGTGCTGAACAATGTGCCCTGAATTTCAGTTTACTTGGCCTAGCAGGGTTTAAATCAGACACCAAAATTAAAGTCAAGCTGCAAAAAACCCTTCTGACACCCCAAAATATCTCAGGAATGCAAGCAAGCTGCCAACACCACATTTCAGTCTGATTTATCTCATGTGGGTCTACATAATACATTCCAAATTTAACCAAGGTTGACCAGTCATAATTAGAATGTCACACTGAGATACAGTATCTGGTCAAATGTTTATTTTCTACATATTCTGGCATACACAATATATAACTGGCAATTGTAATTATTGAATTGAATTGAATAATTATGGCATTATAATTATGTTAATTGTGTTATAATTATGATATAAAATATAATTATGATGTTATTTCAGAAAATGCTTATCCTAGCTCACCCATCTCTGTATATCGTGTGTTGCATGTGCGTGCTGAAAGCATGAATCTGTTTGCTTGGTCAAACAAAGCGAAAATACTCCCTTTAGACATGTCCACATAGATATCAGAAGCTAGCTTTAAGCTGTTGGTATGAAATTTTAAGGGCCTTCTTTCATGTGATTCTAAGTAACACATGGATATTTTGTGTCAGTTAAAACGTGAGTAAAACTGCCATTAGGAAAATAAGAATGGCTCTACGTAAGATTTTCCTGGAAAGAACAAACCAAAATGCTTTCTTATGCAGATTCATTTTTGAATAAGATCTTATTCTGATGTATCCATCAAGGTTGAGAGATGTAAGCAGGCCTTTTTTCAATGACGGGAACCACAAGAACATATCAAAATTCTGTTAGTTAAACTGTCTACATTATGACACCCAGGAATTACAGCAGGTCAAATTTTCCTTCCTTTTAAAAAACTTTTTCTTCCAGCAGATGGAGCACTTGGCATGCTACAACATGAGCTGCTGTTAGAATACTGAACTACTTTGGGAAAACTATTATCAATTAGATTGTGTTATTATATTCTTAGATTGTAGATCACATTTATTTTCAGTATTGCCTCTTGATTACCAACATTTAAATATGTGATTTATATTTCATGTATATGGACTGTATATTATACATTAACACCCACTTGAATAAAAGATTAGTTTTTGAATAACTGTATTTTAAGGTCAGGCTGAGACTAGCTCTTGGAATCACTATGATATTATGCCTTCGTTATTAACTGATTTATCTTTTGATTGATGCCTTGAGATTAAGAGTGATCAGTGAGGAGAATAAAGACATAGTCTCAGGGGAGGTGCTGGAGGTGGTGGTGGCAGTAGCGCTGAGCTCCCTGATTAAAAATTCAGGCACAGCTCAGAATGTCTGCTGACCTGGGTACACTTTCTGTGCTACAGAGTTTTCCTTATTACAAGCAGTTATTGCTCTGGGTTTGGAATGAGTTCATACAGTGTGTACTTGGACAATATCCCCTCCAATCTGGGTCACATCCAACTCAGATAAGGGGCAGGACCACCTTCAAGAGCTACAGTATCCATACAGGAGCTCCAAGGAGAGAGCACAACTTCTAACATCATAAATCTGATAAGTCAAAAACAGAAACGTTCCTTGGTCTCATCACTTAAGAAATCTCTTAAGGAATGTAAGTAATGCAAATCTATTGTTTTTTTAATCGAACACTGAAGTTGACGACACTGAAGTTAACGTTCTTCTTCAAACAGGAGGATTGCACATTGGGTCAAAGCAATGCCTTGTGAAGCCACCGAAGAAGCTCTCAGAGTGCCAAGACCTTTGTACAGCTATCCTGTACCACTCATTACATAAAACGGCAGCCAACAGGAGGAATATAAAGAGCGTGCCTAAAGTAACATATAACAAGCTTTCGGCTCTCTGTCGTGTGCTTCGTCCCTTTTGGTCCGTAGTTTGCTCGCTTTCTATGACTTTCTGCTCATTCTCTTTGCTGGGATTCAACTTCGAGTGGAAGACCCCACGCGGTTGTGGCTGGCCCTCCGCTTCATTTATCCGTCCCCGGTTTCTAAGGCTGGTGACGTCCACATCGTCTGTAAAACCACATTTCCCAGAATGCTGACGAAGGCCAAGCGAAACACCTGAAGTTGTCCGTGATGTGCGATGGCTATTCTCTTCCACATTGTTGTGAATAGCTCTACGTATAACATCTTCGGCTCCGTCCAGCGACGTCATTGGTGGTGGAGAACTATCGAAAAAGAAAATAAAAGAAAAAAAAAACCTGTTCGAGCATCTTGTTTGAAAATATCGGTGTTTTTATTGCGACCATGTAACTTATCTACATTTACACAAGGCAGGCATTTTAAAACACATTCGATTTAGAAATACTGTTAAAGTGCTTGGTTATGCACGACATAAGATGCTAAGGAATGCGTGGCAAAGCTCAAATGAGCATACATTTTTTTTTTTTTTTAAAAGTGAAGTGAAGCAATCGAATCAGAGGCAGTCCATTTTTGGGGTCCAAGCTGATACGTCCTTTGGTAGAAACTGAATACACCCGTTAACATTTTTCACTCACATTAAAAATGAAATATTTACCCACAGAAGTATAGCTATCTACTATAGCAACATGCTGTACATAAAGGGGGATATTGGAAATTCTGTTTTATTTTCTTGTTCTGTCTCGCTTTTAGTTGCATAGAGATTGGGTGTTAACAATATTGATGACAACACAGGTAGGAAAAGCACAACACCCATCCCACAGCTGAGAATCTGCTCTCTGCAGCTGTGGTTTATGTATGCACTGGATGGTGCACGTGCAAAGCATACGGTTGCAATGAATTGCATGGCTTTTTACTGCAAGTTTACCTCGTCTGATGCCTTCCAGATTCAGTTGGCTGCTGGGACAGGCGACCCACGCTGTCAGATACCACGGCCGAAACCTGAAGCATCTGGCCATCCAAAGCGCGCAGCACATTCATGAACTCCTAAAGGGATGAAGATTAAAATCAGTTATATTTTAATCCCACCCCTAGCACAACAAATATTCAGCTAAAACATCTTCGACAAGGTGGTTTTGAACCACTAACCTGCAGTTTGCTTGTTTTAGCATGATCCTGACCCTGTAGATTTTTAGAATCAAGCCTATTGGCAGTAGAGGGGATGGCCTTCTGGAAAAATTGACTTTGTAGTGGCACAGTGGGGCCACCTTTGATGGGGCTCTCCCTTTCAGTCCTGCCAGACAACTCCATTATATTCAAGACTGAGAAGCCTTGACCGAGGATGAGCAGATAGTAACGCCAACCTGCATCATTCAGGTACGGTTGTGTTTATGTGGAACTATTTGGTCACAACACCTTCGAATCTAACAGAATGTACGCATCCCTTTGTTTCACAATTCAGTCTGTTGTGGCATCGAAGTGCCCCTGCAAAATTCTTTTTCACATAAGTATGGTATTTCTGTGCTCCATCGAGGTTAAACCCGATAATTTACAAAAGTACTAGTCATCCAGTTGTAACTGTGTGCGTATTTATTAGTGGGTTTAAAAAAGCAGGTTAGTCAAATGAAGGTTGATTTCATATTTCAATTCATATTTACTAATCAACACTGAAAGGTATTGATTAACTGTACTACCATACTTAACGTTTTCTTAATAAAGGGGATCCGGGATCTTCTCCTCGATCACGTCACAAAAGTCTGGTGATCGGAAGTTCGGGACGGTCAGCACCGTTTTGTATTTTGCATTAGAGATTGACCATAACTTCTCATTGGGTCATTTTCTGCAACCGGTGCAAAGCAACATGTTAGCTGCACATAGCATGAATCTTATGAATTCATGGTCGCAGCATCTTAGAGACAGTAAAAAAAAGGTCTCGTCGTTATAATCAGCTTGCTTTTATACGCTGTCACATAGTCACGTGTAGGTGAGGTCCAGAAATGTTTGCTCTGGACGTATGGAAAATATAGCGGTAGCTGTGGATTACTTAAAACCTGTTGTTCCGTAGTTTTGTACTCCAGGCTTTCTACATGTAGTGTAACTGCTTGTTTGTTTAGAACTTGTCATGGAGTCATGTTCACAAATTAAATCAGCAGTGGTGCAGGTGGTAGCCTACTCGATAATTATTGTGTGGATGTTTCTTGGTCTTATTTCGTACCGGTGTGTGACAGAAGAGAATCAGCTAGCCGTTTTAACGATAAAAAACATTGCTGAGTTCTAATATTAGGCTTAATATTAGAACATGAAACATGAAACACTCACTGATAATGATACGTTGGTTAAAGTATTACATGTAATCTTTATCTATCTATAGTTATATTTATCTTTATATCTATATCTGTGCGTGTACGTATGTTTGTACGTATTTGATTTTTATGTTACACTTTAATCTTAATATCTATGAACCGAACCAAGCAACGATGATCCCAAATAAAACATTTTATTCCAGAAAACACGAGAGTCACATTTATTCACACCCCTGAAATTAGGATTTTGTAAATCCTCCCCTGTTATAGATTACATTTATGAGATGCTGCCTTTAAAATCTGATGCCACCCTGCTATTTTGGACCAGGCAGGTATGTTCGTTTTTTTGGTATATTTCTTGGCAAAGGGAATCAGATTTTAGGCCAAAATGTCACAATATGTGTTGGAGTTCATAAGTTTCTCTGTACTACGAAGGGCCCCTGGATCCGCAGACCCGCAAATACAGTGTGACCAGTTAAATGGAGATGAGTTCATCTTTCTTTTCATACGGGACACGAGTCGCGGGCCATAAAGTCACAGACCCAGCTTCAGTCAACAATCCAGTCCGTGTTTTTAAGCGATCCCCTTGCCTGCTGTCAATGAACGAGTCTCCTCTCTTCCGCTTCTCTCCCCAGGAGGCGCTGAGCTTTGTTCTACGTATTTCCATCGCTCCGCCTACCTATCCTGACGGGATTTTTTCCCCTCATTGCATCCATTTTTGTGCATTTAAGAAATCTCCAAGAATTAACAAACAGGGGGAAAGCAAGACACAGGACTAAGGACGCGAAAGATAACCAGAATCGGACAAGACCACTGTGTTTCAAGATGCGAATAACCTCTCCCTAGAAGAGGGCAGCGATGGGTTAGACGGGATTTAACATGATTGCAAAATAAAAGGCAAGAGCTTCTTTTACATTTCTCACCATATGCATCAATGGACGGGAAGGGAGAAGTAAATGTGGAATACCTGCAGCTAGTGGGATCGACCATGTCTGCATGAAGCAAATGGGCTTTTATCTACTATCTCGGTTTAAAATGGGTTTATACTGGAATTGAGGTATTTTGAAATCCATTGTGTAAATCTGGTGAAGCAGCTGGCTTTTGGCCGTCTTCACCGCGTCCGATGATTGCAAAATATGTCTTCTCCTAAACAGTATTAGTATTACCAGAACAACTATTTTTTTAATCCACAATTAATTTGTTCTTCATCACCTTCAAAGACAGACAGGTTGAGGTAGTATTCTAAGAGGTACACAGGATATTAGCTCGAGTAGCCTAGGAAGTTCCAGATATGTTTCCTTATTATTCGTTTTTATTAAGGATATCTATGTCGATAGTTAGCCATATACGTCTCCCTATATGTGTAATTATCTGAATAAACGAATACATTTATGGCACTCGCTTCAAAGACCCAGGCTCATTGACAATCCCTTTTCGAGCGTCGACTATCGTAACAAATCGTGACATAGTCGTTATATGTAATATATATATAATATTTCCCACCGAAATTAAGTATTTTTGTCTCTGATTGTTGATCTTTTAGCAATTATATCTAAAGATGTCTGCTCCGCTCGGGCCTCGGGGCGGCCCGGCCGCTCCTCCTTCGGCTGCTGTCCTACCGGAGATGCCGGACCTCAGCCATCTCACAGAGGAGGAGAGAAAGATCATCCTCGCAGTCATGGACCGACAGAAGAAAGAAGAGGAAAAGGAACAGTCCATGTTAAAGTAAGCCATGTGAATAATCTGAAATTTGAAGCAAGGGAAAAGAGGGAGCTATCGAAGGGCTAGAGTAAAGCTAACCCTTGTTGCAACGAGCTGTGCTGTGAGTCGTTCACACCGCAGTGGTCGTTGGTGTATGATGGCTGCATTTGAATGTACACCTTCGTAAATAGTTTCTTTGGACGGAGGAAGTGTACGTTTGTGTCAGTTGTTGTCTTTTGAAATCCGATGTGGTTACCTACGCGTATCTTATTGTCAGTTTCATCGTCGCTATTAATGTTCAGAATAACCCAAACATGACATGGGGGTGGGGTTAACCTAAACGGCAAACTCCCTGGCTGGTTTTAATTCTCTTGTTGATGAGGTGTCATCAGATTTGTAATGGAGATACTTAAGTATTTACTGCTAGTGTAGGGCATTTTTCTGCCTAGCTGTAATAGTGCGCGGGCCCACTTCTCACTCCGTTGCCTTTGGGTTGGGTTAGCAACGGCCGCCATCTTCGCCTAAAAGCCATAACAACTCCCTTTTATCACAGATTATAGCACATTTAGACGGTCTCAAATGAGCACAGCGTGGATTAAATGTGTTTTGAGGATCTTTCACATTTGATATGCGTTCACAAACCGTCGCCGTTTGTCAGTCCGCAGTGTACGCTGTCGTATGAAAACCGAAGGGTTTTTCCCCGTTCTGCTTGTCTCTCGCTGTATTTTCAGTACCACGGCGCTGTCCAGTTTGGTTTAAGGTGGAGCTGCATTTTCGCAGTCGCCCGTCACTGCATATTATCGCGATTAAGGTTTTCTGACAAAAATGAAATTGGGTGTAATAACACGATTCTTTATATAAAAACCGAGTGGCTGAGCTTGGGTTAAAGGACGTAAAGCAAGCATTCATTTCATCCTGTTAAGTCGGAGTGTCTTTTTATTCTGTAATTATTTTAACATGGTTGTGGGAACTACGAATTCGTGTCCTTATCCAATAATTGATGTTTTGATATTTTGGAATATGTATACTAACTATACAGGCTTGTAGCTACTGTGTACTGAAATATTTCTGGGGGAAAATGACAAAAATGACAGCAAAAATGTGTTCAGCTCTGGCATCAGACATATTTTTATACACGTTCCGAACCCTATCATTTTTGTGGTGTACACGTTACCTCAGCTAATTAGTTCATCACACACCTTTTTCGCATTTTATTTAAAATTTCATATATGTTTTGAAGAAACTAAGACGATATAAATATATAATTTCTATGTAGGGAGGTGATCTCTGGATAAGTTCTAAACTTTCAAATGACATAAGCTTAGCAGACCCTCTTTTCCAGAGCAACTTCTATAGCTTGCAGTGTTTTTAGCATAGATCCAATTATAAGGCTAGATATTTAGTGCGGCAGTTCAGTTTAAGTACCTTGCCCAGTGGTATATCAGCAGAGCCCCATATGGGATCAAACAGCAACTGGATCAAACCTTTGAGTTACCGGACCCTCTGCCTGCTGTACTACTATGCCACTTTTCTGCCCTCCTCCATGCCTGTCTGCACAGCACTTTGTAATTCTATGAAAAATTTCTGCCTGTAACTGATCTCATGAATTTCTTTTCAGTTTGTTGTGAAATGGTCTGTGAGTGAAGGACAGCTCAGTGCAGTGTTGCCTGTGTGGTCTAGCTAATGCTTTTCATGTGCTCATCCACTTTCTGGGCTATTATACCAGGCCCATTGTGTGCACACATACACAACTCATGACTGAAACATTGGCTTCAGATTCTTCAGACCACTGCATCATCTTCCAGTTTTACTTAAGAATTATGACATCACAAAATTAGGCCTTTAGGGTTGTCAGATGCCAGTTACAAGCAGTAGACTGAAAGATATTATTTTAGTTGATACATTCATAAAATGTATCCTGACGAATAGTCAGCTGTTGTACATATACAGCATGTTCAGCATAAGCCTGATATGTCAATACTTTATCGGCAGTTGTCCACTACAGGGGATGCTTGTTGGAGTCTGGTTAAAGTTAAGCAGCTCCAGAGAGGTTTATTACTGATAAAGTGTATATTTCCTATCCTGCCCCTGAACAACCCTTCAAGCAGGTTTGGCTGTTAGTCATCAAATAATCAATGAATCTGCAAACAGGTCATTCTGACCCTGTGATCACAGTGTGAGAGTGCTTGAATCGCAACATGTAATCAATGATCACACCTCCGTCCACACCTTCAGAGTCGTTCTGCTCCACCTCATAAATGATTAACACATGCTCACTATCCTTATAAACCGGCCACACGTTGATGGGAAATTTGAAGACCCACTGTTGACCATTCCACCAGTACATACAGTACAGTGAAGAAAGAGATCAGTGGAACATTGCCAATGTCAGTGTAGCCTGAATGCCAGGTACGCTGTAGGCCTTTGCTTTGAGTAACACGTTTACGCAAGATTCACATTTTTAGTCTCCCACAAACCTCCAAATTCATCATGTAGTGTATATATCTCGTAGTATAGTATAGTACTAGTATAAGTAGTATAGTATAGTACTAGTATAAGTAGTGGCTGAGTTAAGAATGAAGTGTGTTGTGGGCAGATGATGTCCAAGCTGACAATGTACCTGCCTTTGGAGGTTTATTGGTCATAAGACTAGGAAATGGTGTGAATCAGAGCCACAATAGTTGGGGGAAGGGGGTGGGTGTTGGGGCTTGTTGGCAGGAAAGGACACTCTGAGTGGACACACCAGGAAGGGCAGGGGGTGAGGCTGGGGTGGGTGGAACATGGTGTGCGTAGATGTGCGAAGCTTCCAGCGAATAATCATGATCGTCCACCTCCTGGCATTACCTTTAAGGTTGCGAACCACTCTTGCTCCCTCTTTCATCTTGCTTTGAACCCCTCTCTTCTTTGTGCAAAAATATGCCCGCTATGCACTCTCTGCCCCTGCCCAGGTAACGTATCTCACTGACAGAGCGAAGCTGCAAGACTGTCATGTGACACAGCACCTCACAGTGTTCCGCTGTGTGGCACCGCTGGCTCTGTAGGGCACTGAGTGGTGGCGACAGCTGTCAGTCACACACCTAATTCATTACTTGAGTATCCTCTTGACTAGGCTGCGGCCCTCCCGGTTTGTGATTGGGTGCTTCCTGTCGTGAGTGCCGTTTATAGATCTTCGCCATCGGTTTCATTAGCATGTTCATCTGTGTTGATGAGCAGCGGTGATGCTGGATCTACTGTTTGAGCCCCGATCCTTGGGGGCTGTGGCCCCCTGCTAAATTTAGTGACACACAACATGCTGATGAGCATCAGGTTCCCACTCTTTTCTGCACCCTGAAGCACAGATGCCTTTGGCATGCCATTTGCAAAAGAGGCCCTGCCCCTTATTGCTCAAATCAATCACACGACTCACGTTGAAGCAGCCAGTCAGCTTGAAACACGCTGAAGCCACTTTCCCCCTTCAGCACTGCACTTGAACCCAGTGTGTGGCATGAAGACTGACCTGAGAAGCAAGGCTGTCATTTCCAATAGAGGCCCGAATGCTTAACTCCTTAGTCTCGGTCACGCTTCACATTTCGAAATTGACAGTTGGGGGTCACTAAAGCTTCCCCCAAGAACTGTGTTGAGCCAGACTGTAGCATGGACAGTGACCCTCGCAGTAAACTGGTCAAGCTTTTGCTGGTGGGAGAACATCTTCAAGCTCGGTGCGTCTCTAAGCTCAGTGAATAGACACTGTGGCGCTTGTGAGCACGTCAGATGGAACCCTGGAATCAGCGCTGAAGCTGCTTTTTTTTCCATCGGGGAGATATTAGCATCTGTGCATTTGAATGAGATGGATGCGGAGCCACACTGTACGTATGACTCATAGACGTGAGGACATCGCCACCCACTCCAGCTCACGCGTGAATCAGCCCAGCCGAGTGGCTCGCTGCCGCTCCCTCTCTCTGCTGAGGCCGACAGGCCTGCTGCCTCATTCACGCAAGGGCTGGCTGTGATCTCATTTCCCCCAGACTGAGCATGTGCGGTGGCAGCCGTAGCTGTATTGCGTGTAGTTTGTAGCAGATGATGTCAGGTCATTTTTCTGGGAAACGTCTGACTCAGATGCTTGATGTAATAGCTGTATGTCTGTCCATACATACATAAGTACAGTTTTCTGTCTGAGTGGATGTTACAGATTATTGTATATATGCTGAATCCAAACCAAAATGGCATTTTGATGTTGACTGCCTATTGCTCTAGCCTCTGACAGAAGTGGGTCCCTTAGTCATGTGACTGCTAGTCAAACACAAAGACCTGTCATTATTGTTATTTGCTAAGCAGACACTCTTAACAAGGGAAACATACAATGTTTCACTGGATATAGTTCTGAAGCAAGTCAGGTTAAGTACCTTGTTTGAAGAGGATGATAGTGGTGAAGCATGCAGGGTTTAAACAAAGCTTGACAGCCTTCTGGTAACTAGTTATATTTCTAAAGGCACTATAAAACACTGAAAAATGTAGTTCTGAAACAGACGATATGAGTCAGTCACTGTTTACGCTGATGGTGTCCCACCTGTCTGTAAAACAATGGAAGGGCCTCACTCAAAAGGCGGACGAAAGAGAGCCCAGGACAGTGCAGCCCTAGCACCAATCTCAGTAAGGCAGAAATTCTCATGTACTTTTCAAAATTTAATGTCATTTGTTTAGTATCTCATGGAACCAGCACCAAAATTGCGGAACACCCTTGTTTCTTTCTCATAACTTGCCTGTTCTAGTCTAGCCTGAAGCTTGGCTTCTGTTTTTTGGAGTATTTTTCTCTCAGGCCTTTGACATCATAATATCAGAGCACTCGTCTGACCTATGGACTGTAAACTGTTGTAATCACGGGTTTATTACTTTTTTTAATCTCTGTATAATTTGTGGCCACATAAAATTTGAACCATGTTAAAAATCTAAGGTGGAGGGTCTTTGTGACCTTGGTAACCCTCATGAGATTTCGATGTAAAACCCCCTAGCTGTTAAGCTGTTATACGTGTATTTCCCTATTCTAGAAGAGGAAGGGTGAACTACTCTACTGTCCTCAGCAGAGGAAGCGCTGTAACTCTTAGATTCTATGTACTTCATTAATGAATGTATTAAACAGCCAACAGAAAGTTAAGGTTTCAGGTTAAGCTTTTAAACATTGATTTTAAATATTTAAGCATTGATCAGGTTAAGGTTTTAAATAAAGACTGAGAAAAAGACTAAGGTGAGCTGAGCTGGGCCTTATCAAGTTAGGACTACTTTTAACGATTAAGTGCTGTATATTCCATATTTTTGTGACTATAATATGCTGAGTTTTCAATAAAATATACAAACATTTTATGCAATTTTGGGATTTAAGTCCAGCACACCATATAGTAATGTAATACGTACTGTATGTCATAGTATTATACACTGTATATTATAGTCATAGTCATGACATGGCCTGTATCTTTCATTTATATTTATGTGCGAATCTACTGGATTCCCCTGCAACAGTGACCATTTTCTCCATTGTGAGACCCTCTGTGAGACAGACAGTTTACAGAACAGACAGGTTAATTGGTTAGTTGTCATCTGAGGAGAATCTTTAGCGCCAGCAGCAGCATTGGTGAAGATCAAAGCCTCTGGGCCTCCGCCGTTACTATGGCAGCCGCTGGCGGGAGCGCGTGCGTTGGGGTGCCCGGCCTGGAGCCAGAGAGCGGGGGGCTGTAATCGAATGCAAGGAATCCTGGGAGGAGCCCGAGGTGCTGCCAGCTCCCTGTCAGCGCGCCGAGGGGGACTTGAAAAGAGACACGTCGCCCGGCGAGGCCGCTGACTCACGCACGCTCACCGTGCCCCACGGCCACGCCCCTCCTTCTCTGGCTCAAACCTGCTGACCGGACGCGGCCGGTGTGTTCTTTCCTGTCACCCACGCCGTTGGCCACACCAGCCCCATCCAATCACAGATGTGCCAGAGGGCAGACCCTGGCACATCTTCTCCTCTTCCTCTCACTTCCAAAGTGCACTCAGGTTGTACAATTGGTTGGTGAAAAGAAAGACACTCACCAGCTGCTTCTTTTTATACTCCTTTTCCGAAGTCAGCATTAAAGAAGGAACCTGGGGATCCCTTTCCCTTTTCATAAATATTGTCTAAGAAACAAAGCCCACGTAACATTCACTTAAATTTGTTGTTTGTTTGGGACAGAATGCAGCAATAGTTTTCAACCTGGAGGTTTTTGCTATCCAGCCTTGCTCTAATTTTCCACAGGCAGAGGATTTTTTTCCTCAATGAATTTTTCTAAGAGGTAATGAGACATTTTGTGAAGAACAGAAATTAAACTTCAAAGGCTGTGTAGTTGTAACTACATGTGCATGTGAGATGTGCATGCAGAGGCAGAAGATGTGTTGACCAGCAGCCTCTTTAGGTGCGAGAGGAATGTGCTGTATGTACGGCCCTGTCTCAGGGCTTTTATCACAGACTGGACACAACACCAGGCTAGGTCACAGGACAAAGAGCTAGAGAGTCGAATCCCCAGAGAACACAAGCTCACAGCTCTAGAACAGCTGGCTTCTCAGAACACAATGGCCACTGGAGAAAAATGGTTTCTGTCTCTCTCTCTTTTTCTCTCTCTCCCCCTTTCCCTCTACCTCTGTTTCTTCATTGATTGGAATACTCAGGTGTTTCAGCAAAGACACAGCATTTCCTCTGAATGAACACCTCCACGGTTGTCACACACAGAACATTTCTGTAGATGTCTGCTATTACTGAAAACTGCAAGGATAAAAACAGGGTTTACGCCTGCCTTACTTTGACTTTGATTCATAGTCATATTGGGCACAACAGAGCAAATATCACTCATGTATGCATATATACACAAAAGTCTGTGTGTACACACGCTCACAATTCGTGGACACACAGTTCTGATTCCTGGGATAGACTTCCAGGAGCCAATCAGAGTCGGCCTCAGTGCTGCCAGTGTGCGGAGGTCTGCGAGACACAGGTGTGACGTCTGTGATTGTTTCTGTGTCCGGTGTTACTGCTGATGTGACACTGGTCCCTTTGAGGAGGAAAGCAGTGCTCCATCTGACGCGGTGGCCTGTCAGAGTTTGAACCCACGAGGCCAATCATGTCAAGCGCATGAGCCAGTGCATTTCAGTGCACTGTTACCGCTGCACAGTGCATTACAGACTTTGTCCAAAAAATGTCATTGAAGATCTTAATTCTGTTAAATTTAGTGAGACATTATAATTTATATTGAATGTAGAACCGTAAGGGCAGGGAATGACCTGGGGTGTGTTTTAAAGTGCATTGTTCACGTGTATGTAAACCTTCACTTCAGTAAATTTGTTATTTTAGACTGGGAGAAGTGATTGCAGGAAACACACTGTAATTATTATTGTTATTATTATTATTGCAGAGACTGTGCATTTCCGTTGAGTGACTCCATGCTTTCCTGTTCACTGAAGTTAATTTCAGCCTCTTCTGGCATGCTTTCCGCATTTTCCTGCTTTGATTGGTCTTGAGAAGGGGCCACTCTACTTGGCAGTTACTGCAGAATGGTGGGAAAGAACCTAAGAGCCCATAGGCACCAGCTCCTCCCCCACAGAAGTAGGAAGTCATCCATAAGAGGGCGTGGGCCGTCTGTTTGACAGCCTTTGTAGATTGCCCCCCATTACCTTCCTATCACTTTTGAGGGCAGGCGTTACAGGGCAAGACACGTGGCCTCTGACTCCGGGGAACAGAACACAGTACATTATACATGCATTTAATGGTTAGGGAATGGCAGTCATGTCATTGATTATAACAGCTATGCATGTGTCTGGTGTAGATGTTTGCTGTAATTGTGTGGCTTAGTGTGGTTGGATTGCCAGTTCTCTCAAGAAGACAATGGGATTGGGATGTTACTGTGTCCTGACTCTTGACTCTGTGGGACCCTTCTGTCTGAACACACTGTATGCACAGATGCCACTAGACCAGTTTGTGGAGCTTCTGTTTACATGCATGATGTGTCAGAGATGGGAGCAATGAACTGTTTTCAAGTGATAATTATATTTGACAATGAATAACAGACATTACAAGCTAGGAAGAGTACCTGAAATCACTGGCTGGGTAGTGATACTTCTACTCCCGTGGAAGAGTAGATTTATCTAGTTCCCTAGCACTGTACTGTCTCCCCTGGAATTAAAAACATAGAGCCGTGGAGCTGTTTACGGAAAACGACAGCCTGCAGTCAAAAAGAATATCATTTATTTATGCAGTACTAGCTATAATTGTGCTGAATACCTTCCTTTGTTTGACCGGTTACCTGGAAACGCCTATTTCCTGTTCTTTACTGAGGGATCATAGGTCAGTGTTGTCATGAGGTCTGTTTGGAGAGTGGAGGTGGAGCAGGCCAACTGGCTGTGTTATAACAGCTATAGGCTATAGGTTCTTTTGGCAGGATGGTGTGCCTGGTTCCCACCCCCAATGATTTTGGTATCCCAGTGTGGATTAATAGAGGATCATTCCAGCGGGCAACTTCTGTCCCACCAGCCAGTATTGCGCACAGTGTAAAAGTTCAGACTTCTTGTCTCCAGTGTTTTAAAGGCGGATGTATTTTCATCAGGTCTGTGCCTGTATTGCGGATGTGCAAGTGAGCCTTTCAAACAACATTGTCAAGCTAATGCAGTTTTGCTTTTTGTAACATTTAATCTCATAACCTCGTTTAGTCCCTCCGATGCACTGATGAGCTTCCCTAAAACACATGCAGTTAGCCGGTGGCAGCGTCAGTGTAATCACACTGGCTATTATCTGAAAAAAAAGAGCACATCTGACACTGTTTAATCAGCACCGCGGTCATTGCAGTGGCTGAGCTTGTTTGAGTGTGAGAGAACTGATGGAGCAATGTTTTATTTGTGTAATGCATTGTCATGTCATGTTATGACTGGATTGAGCTGTGCTAAACTTTGGAAGTGTACTTTTCCTGGTGTAGTGAGGGTAGAATTGCTTTTGCCCAGGTGCTCTAGGTACAGGCAGGCCTAAGGGATGTATGTAAGCTAAAAGATCTTGCGTTAAATACCCACATTTTGGACACAGTGATCTTTAACTCTTCATCAGACCTACGGGTGAAATCTAAAATCTATCATCAACCAACTGTGTTGGAAATGATCAGCTGGCAAGCAGACTGGCTGATTCTGGTACTGTATCGTGACACATGTGAGCCGTCAGTCGACAGAATGAAAAATGACAGTGACAACCCACTGTGGAACCAGCTGTCAGGAGGAGGATTGGTGCTTTGTGCCTTTCACTTTGCATCTGATTGGTCAGTTGAGTTGAGGTCGGGGGGTAACGTGGAGGTCAAGGCCTGAACCGGACAATAGAACAACAACCGCTAATCAGATATGTTATCAGTATCCGTGTCTGAATTGCTCTCTCTCTCTCTCTCTCTCTCTCTCTCTGCCGCTCTGCCTCTATTTCTCTCTCTAGCTTTCTTTTTTATTCTCTCTCAGGACCCAGCTGGGCAGGGCAGGTGCCAGCTGGTGACTGGTTTTTGTGATGATCTGTGACACACATGGGAGTGGCCAGGGGGGTTGTGGGTGGGAAAGGGGGGGGGGGGGAGGGTAGCAGGAGGCGGGGTGGCCTCTCTGAAGGATCGCGTAGAGGGGAGGAGCTTTGCTTTTAGAGCTGACAAAGAAGGCTGTTACATAACAAGACGCTTTAGGCTTGGGAGAGAAAGCTCACGCGTGTTTATGTAATAACCAGTAACATCATGAGGGCGTCACATGACCGGGGTTTGAGAGCGAGGATGGGCCCTGCACATTGCCACAACAGTGAAGCGCATGACTGATCAACGCACCAGGCGGAGGGGCCAGAATGCCTCACAGGCATCACTAAGGGCAGCCCCTCAAAAGGCACTTGGGGTGATAGTGTGACAAAATGAAGCCTAGAGACACTGTGGTATTTGTTTGGCCCATTTGTAGATCAGCGTCCTGAAAGCTGGTGATTTGGTGTGTGCTTGGTACATCTGACTCAGTACTTTCTGTGGGTTTTTATCTTCAGACAATCGTTGGAATATATGTTTTTTTTTTTTTTAAGAAAACTAAAATAGTTTCCTGTTACAAGACCATACAAATTTGTAATGCAAGTGAGAGATAAGCAGATAGAGGACACCCCTCAGTGCCTTTTAAGAGCTCATCTACTATAATCAGTGTAATGCTGTGATGTCTGTTGTTTGTTAAATACAGTGGCAGAGAATAATCCTTTGAATGTATCCCATGCTGGAGGAGTGGAGGACTCGGAGAAAATGGGCGTAAAGCAGCAAAGCATTGCTGATGTCATGAATGATGTGGCTGACGGCTTTAACGCTCTCTGTGATGTCACTTCCTGTCTGGCAGAGTTTTGGCTGTAAAGGGTCAGAATATCTCTGTCAGTAGATATTGGTCCGTGCTGTCTTCTCACACAATAACACATTCCAGTGATGCCATTGCTACTCGTAATGCTCATCGAAGCTGTTTTGTTGTCATCAGAAGCGAGTGGCTTCATACCTCGTTATATCATGTGTACTCGGCATGTGTGTAATTTGATCCCTGAGCCTCAGTGATGGCTGTGGATATATAGTGCTAATGGTGTTGTTTATTTCAATACATCAATACAGAGTATGCGCAATCAATAGTCCTCTGGTTTTGTCTTGCTCCTGTCAGTGGGTGAGACAGTGTCTGAAGGCTGCAGTCTCTTTTTTATGTGTGCATGTATGTATGTGCTTGTGTGTGTGTGTGTGTGTGTGTGTGTGTGTGTGTGTGTGTACACATGTACTCTTTGTGTGTGTGTGTGTGTATTTGTGTACATGCTGAGTGTGCACTTGTCTAAGCATGTGCTCTGTGTGTGTGTTTGTGTGTGTGTGTGTTTGTGTGTGTGTACGTGTGTACTGAGCGTGTGTGTGTGTGTGTGTGTGTACACATGTACTCTTCGTGTGTGTGTGTGTGTGTGTGTGTGTATTTGTGTACGTGCTGAGTGTGCACTTGTCTAAGCATGTGCTCTGTATGTGTGTTTGTGTGCGTGTGTGCGTGTGTGTGTGTGTGTGTGAGCCTGACTCCGAAGGCTCAGATAGGTTATTTTGTGGAGTCACTGTAGATTTACGCTGATTGACTCTGCAAGCTTGCAAAGTGCTGAACTCTGCCCTGACTGTCTGGTCCGATGTCCGACTCAGATCTAGTGCTAATCCTTTAACATTGCCAGGTCCAGAGGGCTGCTACAGCACTGATGAGCAGAGACACTATTTTGGGGATGTGGTTACAGCAGGGAGTACTGCATTACTGTGGGAATGGAAACCTGCCCCATGTCAAAAGCTGGTCACTGTTTACGGTCCTCGGGCTTTTGAGGGATTGGCTAGACTAGAGGGATCCTGTAAGAGGTGTTTACAAGAAGTTTGGCAACACTAGAGCCTCTGTAGCCATGGTGGGCAAATAGGAAATAAAACTGCTCTTGGGATCCAGTGGAGTTCTATGCCACCTCCCAGTTTCTAAATCAAGTCTCACTGGAGGCAAATGAAGGCATGAATCCAAATCCTTCACAGCAATAAATGACAGAACAAATTAATCAAAACAACTTAAAACTGACTGGATCACATTCAGAAAGTAGCTGGATAACATAGATTCTATGTTCTATGTCCTATTCTATGTCTATGTCTTACAGTTGTATATGTAATCTGCTTACACAGCATTATATGCAATTCAGGTTTAGTGCCTCGCTTAAAAGGTACAGCACCAGTGCCCTGTCTGGATTCAAACCCTGCAAGCGTGTTCTCCTAGCTACTGCGGTGTGTTTACAGAACAGAATAAGCACACATCCCGTCTCCTTTCTGATTGGGCGGCAGGATGTGGCTGCAGTCTGAAGGCAGGCCAGGAGGGCACAGGGAACTGCTTCTGAATGTGATTCGAGAGGTGCGGAGAGGTTGGGAGATTACACCATCAAAGGGGTCGATCTTTATGGGGAGCTCCCCGTCCCAGGGCAATGCATTGCCCCCCCATTGATAACCCTCACAATACAGGCAGCAGTGTGGGGCAGTGGGGAGGAGAAGGCCTTGTATCCCAGAGGTTGCCGGTTCGACTCCCAGCTGTGGTACTGCTGAGGTGAGACCCGGCCACGCTTGCCGTCTTAGTGGCATTTTGTAATGCAGTCAGAAGACAGGCCGTGAGGGTGCCCTGTGCAAGGGAGCTGTTACTAAATTCAAGAGGTGTGGAGAAGCTAAGAGGTTACAGGGCCAAATGGGTTGGACTTTATGAGGGAGCTCCCTGTCCCAGGGTAATGCACTATTATCCCACTGATAACCCGCCCAGTGTGGGCAGCAGTGTGAAGCAATGGAGAGGAGCAGGCCTTGTATCGCAGACATTCCTAGTTTGATTCCCTGGTTTTGACCACAGTCTGAAGGCAGGCGCTGTAAGGGTGCACCACGCATAGGGGAGTGGGAGAACAGGGACCAGGAAGCCAGCTCTCACAACAACAAAAGCCGGGGTGTCCATTACAGATCAATTGTCAGGCGCGCGGGCGGTTATTATAGCCGGCTTTAAGGCGGATCCTGTTCAGCCTCGTTTCTCACGTGAGCCACAGCGCCGCTCTCGCCTTACAGCGAAGCGCCGAGCCAGCCCAAATATGTTTGGGTCAGAGCCACCGGAGCAGTGTATTCCCACAAGCGGTGTCGCGTGTGGTATCACGCCGGCTGAGAGAGTGCGGATAACTGGGGGCATTTTAGAAGGCCTTGTGGGTGACCTGCTCCAGACGTTTCAAACAAAACCTTATACTTGTTCAATTACATACAAGATGTGTGTGTGAAAGTATGAAAGCAAAATTTTTGTGATTTTCAGTGTATGTTGCATAGAAAATAATATCAATTGTCAGTGATTATCATAACTTTCTGCATGCATTGTGCAGTGTTTAAAAAATATTGTATGTTTATTCAATATTATTATCATAGATTGAGCTGCCTGAATGAAAGCATCGTTTTCGGTAACGAGCATTTTGAATGATGTGACATCCAAGAAGGCGTGCAGTGACGTAGCCTTTTGGATCGGAGTGAGCTTATGTCTGTGACACCGTTATTTGAGGCCCTGGCCACGGGCACTCTGCCTATGGTTGGCCCTGTTGAATGGGGCGTCTCCTTGGGAGACCCAGGATTACCGCGAGTTCAGTTCAGAGTTCCCTGCCCGTGGCTGAGGGAGGTGTGGAAGGAGCATTTGGACGCCCATCTCTGGTCTTGACCCTTACGTCCTCGTGCCCTGCACAGATGGAGATTGGGAGTGCTTTCCAAATATAGCGTCTGATGTGGGAACGTTGGCGCCGCGTTTGTTTTGCGGAACGCCTCGAGTGCTGTCGGTCAGGAGTGAAGGCAGGTATCGAAAACCAGCAGGGGGGAATGGGAGGGTAGAGGGAGTCGGGGCTTAGGCCAATCACGGCCGATTGACCGTGATTGGCCATCTTGGCTGCCACTAACAGGTGTCAAGATGTGGAGGAGCTCAAGAGAAGCATTAAATTCTTTACAGCCAGACAAACTCTATCTCTGATATTCTGCAGACTTGTAACAGCACTGCTGCTCTAGTTGCTAGTTCTACATCTCTGAGGTGCCTGTTAGTGCGATGTACTTACCGTGTATGACTCTAAATGATACTAATTGCTGGTCCTAATAGATCTGCCTGCACTTGCCATTGCTTTAAAGCAGAGACCCCTACTTGTGAGCAGTCTCTAGTCCCTTTACCTTTTCTATTGCACCTCAAAAGGAGGGAAGTTATCAGCTCTCTCACTTTTTGCATAATCCCATTGGAGGAAAGTGTTACCTCCATCACTTCCCACAAAAAGCATAATGAACAGGTTTCTACAGGAAGGGTCCTCTCTTGTACACACCATTCTGGAAAAGAATTTTTAGGGAAAGCCCTTTCCTGTCCCCACCAACCCAAAGAGGAAAGAGTCATGTCCTGGTCTAACCGAAATCTGTCAGACAGCATCACAGTGCACTGAGCGTAACTGCGTGGGCATGAGGAACAGCTGACAGGCAGTGAGGTTCTCCCTGATTGGAGGGATTCAGAGGGCGGGGCTCGGAACAATCTCTCTGGAGCACCCGGCCAAGTGGTCCAGTAAGCCAACCTCCCTTTGGTCTCCTGCCAGAGAGACCCTATCGACCCACAGGATGGGAATGCCTGCAGTCCTCCATGCAAAAATATGAGCCGGCTGTTGGCTCAGGACTGAAGCCGGCTCCACATAACTCACACAGCACAGCAGGAAAAAAACGTGGCCTGCATTGTTTGTCATCAATTGTATGAATAACCTTTATATTGTCACTAATTGTGTCTAATTACATTTTGCCACTTTGCTTGAAAGCTTGCCATCTCTGTACACCTCTTGACTAAGGTACCCATGTTAGATTTCAGTTGAATATAAGCTTTTTGTATGTGTGCTTGTAGGACTCCAGTTAAAAAATTCAACCACCTTATTCCAGCCTGTAGGTATACCTAGGTATCCACTCACTCTTGTATCTGCTTGTGCAGGTACACGGAGTGGTTGGATTGGCTGTGTTTTTTCAGGATAGCTCCTAAACCAAATTATTCCCCAGATCCAATTACGGTGACGGCTTGGGAGGACTTAGCTGGCCTTACAGGCGGTCGCTGGCCATGAAATCTGAACCCCCGGCTGCGTCAAGTTTAGCCGTGACTCCCGTGCTGCCATGTCCCTCCCGCCACTCCGAACGTGACGCGATGAGGTGGCCGCGCGTGTAGGGTCGAGGGGCCCCCAAGGGAACTGAGGGCCTTGCCTCCAGAAGGGGATGTCCAGAATGACTTGTGGCAAGGCTCTGCAACTTCCCAAAGTACAGACTCCGGTAGAAGGGGGAAGCTGTTTGAAGCAGCAAGTCAGTAAAGAAAAACCCGCTGGAGCTCAGAGTCGTCCAAGTTCAGCGGCCCCTGTTTTAACACTCTCTAAATGTGATTGAAGAGGTGTGGAGAGTCTGAGAGATTACACCGCCAAATGGGTTAGGTTTAATGAGCATGCTCCCTGTCCCAGGGTTGTACACTGCTCTTCCACCAATAACCCACGCAATGTGGGCAGCAATGGGGAGCAGTGGTAAAAAGCAGGTCTTTTATCCCAGAGTTTGCTGGTTCGATTCCCAGCTGGGGCACTGCCGAGGGGGAAGACCTGGCCGTGCTCGCCATCTTAGTGGCGTTTTGTAATTGTCCACAGCTCACACTTCACCTCCCCCCCCAGATCACAGAGGATCCCCGGCCTCCCTGAGCTCTCCAGCCGAGTCCGCGCTCTTTGGAAATAGCCACACTGAAAATAAGATTACGGGCAGGCTGCTGTGGAGGATGAATTTAGACGTGGAAGGCTGACAGTGACGGACAGGCGCGCTTCCCGTCGCGGCCAGGAGAGGCAGCCCAGCGAGGGCGTAACGACACCCCTGGTGGCCGGCCACGGAGCTGCGCTGTGTTACATAACTGCACACATTCTGCCCTGCACTGGCGCTCTGACGGTCAATGAGCCGTCACTGTGCCAGGGAATGGGGTCTCTATGCTCATCTCAAATTCCTAACAACAGGCAAGTTTTAGGCACCGATTTCTGATTGTGTCACTTTTTTATGTTGTGTCATATAAATAGCTGATGGGCGGAGTCATTCATGCCAGGTGAACAAATTCTGTACACATTGGCACAACATTCTTAACAATGATGTAGTCTTTAAGTGGCACACCACAGCTGCAACATGGTTAGTGTTGTTCCGTGTGTTTGACATAATGTAGAAAGCTAAAACCTGCGTTTGTGACACACAAACCAGTGGAAATGAACAGAGAACAGGCCACAGATATGAAGATGGCAGCATTGGCAGTGTTAAGGGAGGCCATACGCCTTTTGGTATTCATACAACCCGTACTCCTTGTCTGTAAATTCCCCATGTGCAAGCAGGTTAGGCCTGGACCTCCTGGATGTGTGTGTGAATGGGAAAGCACCTACCCCGTAGGATCCATACTGCACTGACCACAGCTCTTTCTGAAAGCGCGGTCCATGAATGCACAGAAATAAACCATCCCTGTCTAGGACATATGTGCCCAGTGGGGTATGAACAGTGCTGGATACTAATGTTGAGCACACAGGTCCATGAGCATACAACGTAAGACCGAGGGCCTGATTACTATAGCGGCTTTTGTTCGAAGTCAGTCAAAACAAGTAGTTGTCTTGAAACATTGCCCTTAATCAAGCACAGGGCATACACTGTACATGATGAGTAAATATATTCTGTCACATATTGGTTGTGTGTTTTGATAATTGAGGTGGTTATGTTGTTAATATGTTTTAGAATGCAGATGAGAGTATTACTGCTATTGATTTAACTAAGAAATAACGGTTCACTACTTATTACTTTGTTATTTCAGATGGTGATGTTCTTTTTTCTCAGTCTGACTCCTACTGTATCCCTTATTACCTGAGAGTGGGGCCTGCAAGTTATTCCCACAAGATATGTTTTACATTGTTCAAACAGACACAAAGATAAAACACATTACGTGCAGGCATACAAATTTACTCCCAAGGTATACCAAGGGCAGCTGAGGACATACTTCTTCCATTAACCATACCAATATGTACAATGTAAAGAGTACCTGTTTGTCTATGCCTGTGTGGACTTGTTCTCTTAGCGTACTAACAGTGTAGAGTAGTTCTTAGGGAAATGGATTTGCTCGTGGGGAATTGCAGTTATGAATCCAGTACAGTGCACCGCTGTCATATTATGCCACTGCTATCATAATATTTAGCCTTAGTGAACTTAGTTCCAAGAACATGTTCATTACTGGATAAAGAGATTGCAGAATGTAGCTGTACAGACACAAAGGACATATAAAGGAAGACAGACACACTTTGCTACTCTGAAATGGTGTAAGGTAGACATACACTCTCCTGTATTTTCAAGAGAATCCTTGTCAGTACAAACTGCTATTGATATTGAAGCTGAGTTAATTTACTGTACATAGCTACCTTTTCGTGTGCTACCACATGCTGTTGTTTAGCCATGAAATTCTAAGGTGCAGTGGTAAGCCTTGAGTTTTGCTCATCAGCTCTTGAGCAAGCCTTGAATAATACATGCAGATGTTAGCACGGGGCCTCAGGGCTTTCAGATGAACAAGGTGGAGCAGTCTTTTTTCCCTCGTTTCACCCTAGCTTTGGAATTGGCAATTATACATTGATCTTGCGACACTATCAAATCACCTATACTCACACAGGAATGCTGAAGCAAGCACAACAAAAGCAGTCCTCTGATACACTTGCATGCAGACAATGGCTCTTTTTTGCACTACAAATCCCACAATGCACCACAGCAGAGCAGACACCAAACAGAGGATAGCCACATCTCCACTGACAGCTTCCGAGTAAGCGGTGGAACAAAGGGAGCCTGGTGGAGCGAAGAGGGAAGTCAGTAGTGTTCCGCTACTGTGCTACTATCAACTAATGGCACGGCCCAGCCTTGAGCCCAGCTCGGCTCGCCCTCAGAACAAGATCCTTAACTCCACCCATGAGGCGGAGTCTTCGTACCGCCCAATTCAGGGGCCTGTTTATTGTGCACGTCTGGGCCCATTAAATGTGCATGGGACGTCCTGTAGGAGTGACGATGGCACGTCAGGAACCTCGCCACCTGTGCCCTGGAACGTGATGAGTCAGGACTCTATGCTTATCTGTCACATCAGTGTGTCTCTCCATTTTTGCCAAGTGTCCAGAGCAGGTAGGCCACTGTGGAGGAGGAGAGCTAGAGGGAGAAGCATGTTGTATTTTACTGAAAAGCATCAAGGGGGAATTGATTCTTTGGGTCCAATTACATTCAGAGAATCAGTGTCTTTTACATGCCCAACCGTGCATTTAAACATAATAAAAATGATGAAAAACTAGTTATAAATCATAAAACACTAATTGTGCTATGAAACAAAAATTTATGCTGACACCCTGGTCCGTTTGATAACTGAGGATTGTGGCAATCATGTACCGCATGTGTCTCTGTAGGCTCGCATTGTGTGTGTGAAAGAGGTTTTAGGACGATTAGATGCAGTCCTATTAGTGACAGGGGTTTTACAGGTTCCAATCCAGCCTGAGCCAGGGCTTTGTCGACTCATACTCATCATTTGTTTGTACCGTTGGAATAATCAGACATTCATAGATCCGCGTAACGTTTGGCCCTTTTTAATGCAGGCTCTTTGACGTCGATAATGCGGGTTTTTTTCGCGGCGTACGCGGAGTTCCGTCCTTGATCGTCAGCGCTGCTCACGCGAGCGGCATTCGGCGTTGTTCAGCAGGCTCGGTCATGTGTGAGCGCGTGATGTTGGGGGAGCTCCCGTGTCGCGCTTGACGAGCAGGTGGTAATTATCGTGTTATTTATAAAACGCCGCGGCCCCGGATGGGCCCGGGGCTCCCTGGCTGCTCCCCCGCGTCCCTCGCGTTACGTAAGGCTCCGGCTCTACGCGGCGCACACGCGGCTCCAGAGAGAGAGAGAGAGAGGGAGCTTACTTGCCCGGACTTGGGGAGGGGGCATCCCGGCAGCATCCTCTGCGGCCTGGGGAATGGCGAGCAGATGCTCTCGAGAGCATTCAGTGGCAGTGGCGCTGGGTCGCCTTCCTTCAGCGAGCCTCAGTGGTAAAGACATTAAACCATAACAGTAGATGGAGAAGATAACTGGCTGATATGCAGATCTCGGTGCAGAGGGAGCTGTGGTGCCCGGCTGGGTGTATCATGGCAGTGTTGTGCTGTGGTTCAGAACTCTAGACCCTAGGACTGTAACTAAGAGGGCTGCAGGTTTGGTTGACCATTGAGAAAACTGGCCTTACACCCTGGAGTAGGGTTCATGACCTCAGTTGCTTTAGTAAATGTATAACTTGTATAAATGGATAGTGAACCTGTCTTTTTAAATGTCTACAAAGTAAATAAAATGTCTTGTCTATAAATCGCATGGCAGGCAATTTTTCTTTAGCTGAGAACTTTGAGGCATCAGGTGCTTTTGTAAATGACTGGAAAAATCCACTAACGTCCTAGTTTGAACTAGGTAAGTACTAAGAACCCTAAATGAACGATTGTGTTAATAATGCTTTATATGTTCCACATAGCTGGAGAGCTCTGAGGTGCTGCAGTTGAACTTTACAGATGAAGCTAAAAGAGCAGTTAGATGCTACTGAAGCGCTAACCACCCACTCAACCTGACGCTGTACTTGTATTATTCCTGTACTCTCCTCAGGTTTTCACTGAGTGAGGGAGTCTTTGGGACAGTGCAGTTCAGGCTGATTTATTCCACCTATGGGGGGGGGGGGGGGGGGGGGGGGAAGAAAAGCAATCGAGCGACACTGGCAAATGTATCCCCTGCGTATCCTTTGGCAGATCGATAGGTGCCGTGTTCAAGCTGATTCCTGGCCTGTCGTGACTACGTTGTGACCACACGGTCAGGTTTCCCTGAGCTCTGAGGGGTATGAGATTATGAGTTCTGAAAGGTGAGGCTGTTCTGTGAGACGCAGATAGCAACACGTCTGCTTCCATGATCAAACGCCCACAGCGCTTTGCTTTTCTGCAACGGGGGTACTGAAAAGCCGGTGCATGTTTTTAAAAGGGGGAAGATGACCTCTGCTGCAATACAGAGGATACGGCTAACTCATAAGGAACAGCGTAGTGGTGGCTTACACCCTCTGGCTGGATAAAATGCCATAACATACGCTGGATAAAATGCCATAACATATGCTGGATAAAATGGAATTACATATGTGTGTTGCACAAAGGTGACATATTTTTCATCATCATTTTTTTTCCTGCCAGAAGGTCGTCAGTTACAAAATGTACAGCATGTTTGGTAGATGGTCTCGTCACAAGTTGCAGCAATACATGGATTGTGATCGTATTCCCAGGGAGATGAAAAAATAGTAACATGTGGGCTTTTTAATTACCTGTGTCATGGTGGTAACACACCTCAACCATTAGCCTTTTCCCTCGTTATTCATATGCAGCGATGTTTTTGGACTTTTGGGTCAGCACCACCTTGTGGGCACCATCTGCTCCTGCACAAACATGTTCCCAATCACTATTTAGGTGCCTCTTCCTGGAAAGACAGCAGCCTTTTCAGAGCCATAGTAATTAAATGTATCAATTCCTCTCAAATCCTCTTCTCCAGATGACAGCTGGCTGTGTAATTTGTATGATGGGTGCACAGCAGGGGCACCTCCAGTGCTTTTTTATTATTTTTTACCTGAGATGTAGTACAGTCTGTTGTGCTGTGGCTAGCAGCAATGTGTGGGTTTATATCACAGGGTGTCCAATCACACTCAGAGGTGATGGCTTGAAATTACAATGTGTTCTGCACATTCTTTTTCCTGCTGAACAGATTTAGCTTAGATCCGTTCTGGCTTAGATTTTTCTTTTGCTTAACAGACTTAACCAAGATTTTTTTTTTCCCCTTTGCTTGTGAGCCTTTTCAACATAAGCGTGAGATTTGATGATCCTGGCCTGTTACCCACGATCCCCTTCTTCCTCTGGCGTTCTTGTCGTGGTGTCAGGGATGGGGCGGTTAGGCGCTTCTGACTGCATGATCTCTGCTGGTGGAGCTGCATTAAGGATCGGGGTCAGTGATTTAGCCGCCAAGCCGGTCGGCCCTTAATCTCATTAGAGCATCCGGGAGGCCGCCGGGAGCCTCAAACTTGCTGAGGCGTCGCCGAGGAGCACACCTGTCATCCGGAGGCCGGAGAGAAGCGAGGATTACCCTGAGAAATTAGCGGCGCGTCAGGACGTCTCTCGAGCGGCGCCGCGGTGTTAGCTCTGTCTCCCCTGTTCCGAGCTCCTTATCTCTCGGCTGAAGCCTGACTGCTTTCGCCGAGGCCTGATGTTGACCTTTGACCCCTCGTGACACATCAGACCTCTTGTTGACCCAGCGCTTTCCCCGAGCTCACGTGTCCCGCGCCGCAGTGGCGTTAGCTCCGCCCATGTCATCATCTCTCCCTCGCCCAAACCTTAACCCAAGGCAGGACGGTTAACAGTGTCTAAAGCTAAGGTTCATTTATAAGTTGAGTAATTGGATTATTGATTACCGTAACAGGGCCCTGTTGGCTGTCACATGGCAGTGTTTTAATTCCAAGATCTCGGTGATTATTAGATTATTAGAAATTTTAGTAATGATACCATCATAAGCAACAGACAGTTATGTTGTTGCACCCTTATGAATTCTACTAAGGTGTATGAGAAGTTGACCTTAAGTGTAGCTACCTGCTGACTACCTCAGCTACTGCTGATCCACTAAGCGTGTATGTTGAACTGATTGCCACTAGAGGGGAGTGTGGAAAGGCATGTGTTTAAGTACAATTTAAGTACAAATTAGGACAGAATGGATATTTGGCTCCTGTGTTTATCAGAAATGACAACCTATTTTATTCAGTTATTACAATGAGTGATATGTATATGCTTATATACTGCTTTTCAAAAGTGTTATACAGTTGCACTATAAATAATGCAACGCAAGAATAAGGAAACTAAAACATGGTACGTATTTTAGTCATGTTCCCCTTTCTTCACAGAGGTGTTCTGACATACAACACGTTATTTAAGTCCTGTGTCCTTATGGCTGCACCCCATGAGTGACCTTTGAATAGTGGACAGTGACACCCGTGCTCTCTGCCCCCCCTTGTTGTCGGGTCAGCCCTTAAGTTCCTCAGATCTCTAGGTAACGCTCATCCTGCTTAGACAGCTTTCTGGTTCCTCCAATCCGTTACAGAAGACACTTCTCTGTGATTGCTGGTTATGCTTTGGACTCCACACCTTGAAAATCAAGAAATGCAAGCTGTTTTACTCAGTTTCAGCACTCTCTTAACACAGTGCTGAGGATCTGCTATGTAGGAGGATATAGACATATATTGTGTGTATATATACACATATACATATACTGTACATGTACATGTATGTATACATATCTATCACACACAATTCATTACAAGAAAGCTGCATTAGTGAATGGTGTATTCCCAGGTGGGGAACTGTCATACTCTTTGAGCAAAGTACTTAAAATGAATCTGCATTTCATTGAGAAGAGTACAGGCACTTGGATAAGCGTATCTGCCAAGCCAACGATTATTAGACAGTGAAGCAATATCGCTTGTGTAATGTTTTTGCAGGTGTGTAAGGTATTTGCTTTATTTCTGTTGTGGATTGGGGTGTTTGCTCCAGGCCCATTCATGAGAACGCACCGCGTAGCAGACTGAGGGGGCGGGGACTGGGACATGTTGGCGAGGTCACATGGCGACGGCAGCCCGTTTCACACCTACTCCTACGCCGCCGCTGCCGCCACCGCCGTGTCCCGCTGCCAAGACAACCGTGGCGCCATAATATGGGCCAGGGAGCTCGGTCAGAGCGACTCGGAGGCCAAGGTCCGGTTGGGGAAGAGAGGCGTGGGGTTTGAAGGTGACGTCGGACAAAGCGCGCTTTCCGATTGGTGGGATCCTCAGCAAATCAGAGAGGGGAACCGGGAGAAACGAGCGGTTCTGTGCTCCCGAGCCTTGTTCCTGTGACAGCCAAGTCTGTCGTATGAATGACTGGGGTGGCACGTGTCAGTTTCTGGGCTGAATGTGTGGGGCTCAAAGCCTCACAGAAGCTGCTGCCATGTTTTCCTGGGATTAAAACTGTAGATGGGCTTGACTGATGAAGATCATGACCAAAGTACCTGCACCACAGCTTGAGGTTATTGCCTTTGCATTATTGTCTTACCTGATTGCCATTTATCTAGAGAACATGTTTATGTCCCTGTCATAGTTTTATTAATGTCTGAGAAACAGTTAAAGAAAAACATCCTCTTAGGCCTCCAGGAAGTCCTCTTTGTTTAGGCTGTGGCTTTCATCAGTTTGCAGACGTAATATAACTGAACGTCACCATGGTGATGCCTACATTGAATCGAGTTATTGATTAATAGAAATTGAAGGGCTCCGCTTTAATCAAACAGCAACAGCATAGTCTCCAAGGTTCGCTGTAGTCCTCTCTGCAGTGATGTTTGCCTTGTGAGGCGGTCAGGGTCTGTGCCAAAAGTCCCAAATCGTTTCCAGATTGTCGTAATTTGATAACGTTGCTGCGACGTCACGGAAACCATGAGAGAACAGGTCAGATGCCACCTGACGTGGCCCGTATGGGAGTCACGATCAGTCCAGCTAAGTCCTTTGTATGTTTGTGTTTTGATTTTTTTTCTTTTCTTTTTTTTCCAAAACTGCCCTCCTGTGATTTCCCGTGTCTGGAGATTCCAAGGCTGCCATTCTGTTAATCTAACATAGCACCAGCCACTGTCAATCAGACGAAGCTGCGAAGCTTCAGAAGCAGCGAAATGAGTCGTTATGAATTTCAGTTGCCCATCTCGTTCTTATGTTTATGATTTATATCACTGTTGTTTTGATGTCGTCTTTGTTGTCATGTGTCTATGTGTTCACGTCACCATGATTGCTGTCTTGATCATTTGTTGCCTTTTTTGATTGTTTTGTTCATCCTTTTTGGCCTTCTGTGTGCACTGAGCTGTGCCAAACTTATCTTTCTAGGGACAAAGAAGAACAAAAGCCTCAGCCGGCACAGTAAGTAACATATTACCCAGAGTGCACTAGGCTTTGACACTTCTTCCTGTCGCTCTGTGCCCCCGAGCTTTCCGTAAGCCCCCTCTGTATCGCGGGGTGTTTCCGCCCCCCCGATATCTCAGTGGGCTTTCCCCGATGTTCCATTCGCTTCCTGATTGGCTTATAAGATAGAGAAACTCCACCTCTTACCTCATCCACGTGTGAGCTGGATGCGTATGTACTGAAAAAAGCAATAAAAACAAACACCTACCCGAAACTCTATTTCTCTGCTCACGCCCCCTTTCGCCATTCCTATTGGCTGATTTTTCCTTTTTTTGTGGCAGTTCCCATCTCCATTGGCTGTAGCTTCCCTGCTTTGTGGTTTCGCTGCTGTTGTAGACGCTGAGATCTCTCTGTGGTTGTGGTCGTCGCTCTTATCGATGTTCCTCTTATCACCGACAGCGCCGCTAGCGTCCTGACCAATGCCTCTGCGATCCATCTTTCCGCGTTCATGACAACCCTGTTACCACTGACAATCCTGCTGTACTCCTGGCTAATGATAACTGATCTGAGACCTGCTGTTGTGTGTGACGCGTGGCAACTTGACTGTGTGTGTGTGTGTGTGTGTGTGTGTGTGTGTGTGTGTTCTGTGGTTGTTCAGTCACATTATTTGCTTATTTGAACAGGTGGTTTCCCTTTAGTGGGATCACTGAGCTGGTTAATAACGTTCTACAGCCCCAGCAAAAATCCCAAAATGAGAAGGAACCCGAGACGTAAGTACAGTCAGACACCCCGAGTTGTTCCACTGTGCTCCCCCTAGTGGTCAAGCATACTGTGCTGTTCGGGAGGGGATGGTACAGGTATGTTTGAACCTATTAGTTGCCCCGTAGTCTATAGTTTGTGTCAAACATCAGACCTTTACTGTTTTTTTATTGTTTTATACTTTGCTTATATTGATTTATTGCTGTGTTAATACTGATATCCGAATACAGTACAGTACAGTCTCTACAGTAGCTAATGGCAGCTAAAACTGGT